>NW_027106189.1:619039-621282 GCF_000696795.3 Halyomorpha halys | reverse complement strand
TGTACTGAGTTCTGATGGGGTAAGAACGGCGGTGCCTCGGCCAGGGAGCGTGAGTGCCTCTCTGGCAGCTTTGTCTGCGAGCTCATTACCAACAATACCAATGTGGCTTGGATTCCATATGAAAATAATGGACTTACCTTTTACTATCAGTTATTATGTCTCCTCAGTTAATTAAATTAATAGATCTTTTAAATAATATATGTTAAGATGTATCTGTTCACTTTATTATGTTAGTCGATAGTTCTTTTTGTATTTATCTTTATCCTCTTTATTATTTTATTTAGATTTTTTGATTGTTTCTATATCTCCACTTTTACATTTTTTATGATCCATTTTTTTTTATCAACTTTTTACCCTTACATTAACTCAATATTCTTTCTATTGTTCCTAATGAAGACCTACAACCTAAGTCGGAACGTTGGTAGAAAATAAAAAAATATTTAATTACTATCATTACTATACCCTGGACAATCTCCTTCTTATTTGTTTTTTCAAGTCATTTAATTTTTTTAATAATAAATGAAATATTTTTACATCTTGACGGAAATCTAATCTATCGTACACTTTAGTATTCTTGCGAAATTAATTAATGCGCAATCCTGAAGTCATCAGGAAGATGTGAAAGGCATTTTGAACTACTGGTTGTAAATAGATATTGGCTATAAAATTTAATCCGTGTTTCTTACGGCCTCTTCGCTCAAAATCCATAACTGCAACATCGTAACTTTAATAATGATTCTTTTGTACCAAAAGACCGTACAATAACAAGTATATTTCATCATAGATATAAACTTACAAATTAAAAGGCCGTTCCCCGACAGCGATTTCAAATTTTCCTGAGTATTGAGCAAACAGTACACTCCTATACTATTTTGAGATGTTGAAATATAAACAGCAAGAGAGAGGTTGGGAAATATGAACACCTGAAAACTATCAGATATTTTAGATGAGATAATTTTATATCCTCTTTTATGAATAAAATAAAAAAAAAAGAAGCTGCCTGAAGCCCAATAATGCATAAATTACTAAACACTCTTAAACGTAATAGTACAAGAGCCGGGAAGAAAAAAAATCAGTTATTTCACCCCAATTTTTTATTACTGTAATGAAAACTATGTATAATTACAAGTCAAAACTGATGGGTCTGCCAAGTGTAGGTAGGGGAATAAAAAATGACGGCTGTTTAAAAACCTTTTAAAAACATTTTTCATTCAGAGCTCTATATCTTAAAAACTACCAACAACACTAGAAAATCTAAAAGAACATTATTTAAAGAAGAGTAAATTGACTGAAATATTAGCCCTAATCGAGCTATTTACGTCCAATAGTTCTCGAGATATAAAAAAAAGCAACATTTCATAAAAATGTACTGAAGTATGAGTAGTTAGTTAATTTATTTTGAGAAATCTATATCTCAGGAACTATGAGACGTACAGATGTCTGCCAGCATTCAAATTAATGCTAGTTTAATGTACTATAAAGTAGTTTATGACATTTACTTTTGTAGGAATAGTAGATTTCATGATATGGGCTAAAATAAATTGATTTATAGTTGTTCGGACAATAAGTTTGAGTTATGAAAAATTTTATCTCAAAAACCAATGGTGGAACAGATGCCGGTCAGCACTGAAATTGAAGCTAGTTAAATTTACTATAAAATAGTTTATAACGTTTATCTTTGTAGGAGTAGTAGTTTTTATGATATTTGACAAAATAAATTCACAAACTGTTAATTTATAGCTGTTTTTTGAAAAAATATATCTCAAGATCCATAAGATGCACATATGTCTGCCAACACTCAAAATAAAGGAAATTTAACTTACTATAAAGTAGTTTATGACACGTATCTTCGTAGAGGTAGTAGTTTTTATGATATTCGCATATACATATAAATTTGTCCGAGCAACTATAAATCAATTTATTTCAGCAAATATCATAAAAACTACTACTCCTACGACGATAAAGGTATTAAACTACTTTATAGTCCATATTGCTTTTTAAAAAGCTATATCTCGAGAACTATTGAACGTAAATAGCTCTATTAGGGTGTCGGGATTGTCTGGTCTGAGGCGATTTCTCCAGCCTGATGTCTCTTAACAGAAGGCCCACGACAAGACGTATTCAATTATGGTTAAGAAAGGAAGGCCGTGCCAGGGGATGAGCCCTGGACACTGACTAGGTAGAGGAGGTCTAGGTGAGAGAAAATGAGGCAGAGTAACAGTTCTAGTTGCGGAGATGAAGCC
>NW_027106189.1:605314-617264 GCF_000696795.3 Halyomorpha halys | reverse complement strand
TACATTTTTATACAACAGATCGTATTTTTATAATCATAACATATATACAATTGTACAGCTTCTTAGGCGCTTGTAGTGCTGGCCCCTGTCGGGTTTCCGCGTAACTACGTGTTCGCTCGCGACTCCCGTGCTCGCTGACTGTTACAGGGATGCTTGTAGTGCTGGCCCCTGGTGGGATATAGCGGTACTACGTGCTTGCTGTTACAAGGGCTTACAGTCAAGCAAAGTTACTCTACTTTAAATGATGTTCTCTTAGATCTTCTATTGTTATTGGTAGTTTTAAATGTATATACCTCCGAATGAAAAAATTACTATTTTTAACATTTTTAAAAAGCCGCCATTTATTATTCGCCCTGCCTATACTTGGCAGACTTATCAATTTTGACTAGTAATTAATTATAAATAGTTTTCATTAAAGTAAACAAAAATTGGGGTGAAACAACTGACTTTTTTCTCCTCTTGCGCTCTTGTACTATAAGATGCTTTGAGAGATAACTAAAAAAAACTTATAATTCCTTTAAAAAAAATACACGTTTTTAGGTGTACAGTAAAAACAGAAGAAAAAAATACAACTAAGAATTTGTTTTAATAATTGATGATTATAAAGAAACAAAACATTGATAAGTAAGAGACTATCTTACAGTTAGTGAACAAATATTCAATATATATTCAAATATTCACACCATTCCATTTCTTGGAAGTGTATTAGTTAACTCTTTATTATAAAAACACAAGGTCCAATTTTGAAATTAAAATGTCGAAATATATTTATTTTCGCCACTTAGACCCCTGTGTCATCGAACTGAAAGAAAATATCTGGAACTGCATATTTTAAACTAATCCTTGGACTATTAATTCCTAAGATTATCACAATATTCATTTTTGTTTGTGAGATAATTGATGAGCGAAACTTTAGAAATTGGTTTTTTCAGAGAAAATCACTTTATCTGTTACAATTTATTTCTCGTTTCAAGTGTATCTCTTCTTATGTATATTTATATCTAAGTATACCTCTTCTCGTCTTAAAAAAAAAAATCAACAATGAAAATTAATGACCAAGCTATGCACCTTAAAATTGTGAATTAGAATAAAAACGATTCAATCGTTAAATTACATTGCACGCCTTTAAAGTGCATTCAATTAATTCGATCTAAATTTTTTGCTTTAGTTACCACAAAAAAATTGTCAAAAATCATTTAGTACCCTTTGCATAGAAAATACCACTTTACAAAACATACCAGTAACACGAAAACGAAAGTAAATCTAGTGCTGTTTTCTACAACTATTCGCACCGCCAAAACCAACCGGATGCAGGAAGTTGGTAGGAAGATATAGAACTATCATAAAGTTCATTGCTACTTTCACAATAAAAGTTATCTGGACTCTATTCAGATCGCACCAATAAAATAAACTTTCTACTTGCTATGCATACCGATTCTTCAAGAGTCGCTTTCTGATTGGTCACTTCCGATGACTATTATAGTCTCGGGCAAGAAAAGTAAGAGCGAATTTCGAGGGCTTGTCACCTAATTGAACCATTTCTCTCTTAATTGTACAAGCCCGTCACTCAACGTAATTGGTAGCATAATAAAATAAATAAATAGGTTAATGCTGGAGGAACTCAACTTCGAAGAAAAACAATAACTTTAGGAAAAATAATTGACAATCTATTATGAGGTGAGATTTGGATTTGTACACGCTTCCCTGCAATGCAAGACATGGAAGTACCCAAGTAAGCTAAGTGGATTATTTACACATTTTAATTAGTTTTACGGATTACTTACACATCTCCTTCAGTTGAATCTAATAAAAAGCTTTCGTACGAAGGTAAGCGCCTATAATGCTTATCATTATAACTAGCCATGATGCCTGTAGAAAACCAATTCACTGCACTTAACTTCATTAGACTAATTATATAAAAAATTAGTGAAGGAAATATATTAAGACATTATATTCAAATCTATTTTATAACCAGGCTTAAAAAAAAAATTAATTGACTTAATTTATTAGTTTCTTTTTTACAATTTAGGAGATTCATCGCTTTAAAAATGACGGATTATTATTTGCGTTTTCATTGTATTTAATTTTGTTTTGCACCTATAGCTAACTTCAATTTGCTAATGAAACGAAGGGAATTAAATAAATTATTATTATTTATTCATATTATTAATTACTACAAAAACAAATAAATATTATGTTTTGAATTTTTCCTAGTGATTAAAACCGATCTGGAGGCCCAGTCGTTGAAGTATAAAGCGTATGTTGATCGTATTTGCTTAATGCTTTTAATTAAGGATTAAAAAAAATACTGTTTATTTTTTAATATAATTTATAATAAGACGAGAATACACAAATTATTAATAATGATAAATAATGATATACATGTCACAATCTCATAAGAGGAGATTTAATAACACAAAAAAATGGGCAATTCTACCCCGCTGGACCCGCCCAGCTAAGACCCCCGGGGAGCGATGGTCCTATATTACTTTTGAAATATTAGCTTAGCACGGGAAGAGGGAGCTTTAAGATAAGTAAGTCGAGCAATATTTAAAAAGCGCTTGAAATTGAAAAATGGCCAGAATTACAAATTATGTGATATCTTCCAATTAATTCCTGTTTTTTTTTTTATTTTAATTTGGAAGGAAAAAAAATAGTGGGTTGATGAGAAAGTGATATTAATGTTAAGTTGATCTTTAATTAAAACTTTTAAAAATTACTGAAATAGTGACAAAATAGGGTGAATTGACTGATATTAATGACCTGGGCAGAATAGCCTGCAAAAAGTTTTTAAATAATTGGTTGTGGGGGGGGGGGGAATTTGTATTTATCATTGTCCTTGAAGATGCCCGAATTGATCGAAACGTTGAACTTCTAAAGAAATAACAAAGAGTTTTGAGACTTAACCTGGATACTAATTAATTTATTAAAAAAAAAATCCTTTATGCCTATTATTTTATCTTGGCAAACTTTACAACTGGTATGAACTTTTCAATTCATAATAAAGTGAACAAAGTTAATTATAGTTAAATGCTGTTTTGTACATTTGATAAAACCGGTCAAAAGTATAAAAATATTAATTATATATGGGTTGATTAGTAATATTGACTTATTGAGGATAACATTAAATGGAAAAAAATATTTTTACAACTGAAATTATTATTAATTTAATTAACAGCCGAACCAAATTTGGTTAATAGTAAAAAACAAACAACATGACGCAAAAATAGGAAAAATGATACTTCAAAAATAATTACCACTCCCGGTTTTCTTTAAAGATTACTTACAGTTTTATGAATGAAATATCAAAATACTTATATTAAAAAATAATTTAAGGAGCAATTAGAGAAATCGTGATCAGCTAAATTATTTCATGTCTTTTCATTTCATTCCAGAAAAAATTAAGAAAACGAATAAAAAATAGTAAAGGAAATTCTTTTACAAACCAAAGTAAAGTATTGACTGGCTAAACTGAGAAATATAGGAACTTCAGAAGGTATTTCCAGAGTGATGTAACTTCGGCAACAGTTTCCAAACCGTGCAACACGTAAGACTTTTAAACTCTTCACCTCTGACAAATTGGACATTTAAGGAACCGACTGTTACTTAGTCGTCGGTGCCTCAGAGAAAAAAGAACTCTTCTTAAAATGCGGAAAGAAAACTGAATTCATCTCAACATACCCAGAGGTCATTGCCTTATCAATTTAAAATCTATACAGAAGAAAAACAAAGAAAGACAAGAGAGAGATAGAATCATGGGATGAGAATGAAGAAAACTGTTCATAATTCTTTAATTTTCATATACATCAACTTTAAAAATCTTCAATTTTTTTACACATACTAATCTGTCATTCTGATTTCAACTTGTTAAAAATAATAACTTCAGTTATAAATTATATAATATAGAAAGAAACTAAAAAATTATTATAATTTTTTTTTTTTTAATTTTCTCCAAATAGTACAAAATTAGCAATTCGAGGTATACACATTTTGATGTCCCTGACCAACCGGAAGTACTTTAGAGAATCGATTTTACACTTTTTTAAAAAGATTTTGTCAATATCGGCTCAGACAATTTAGATTAAACTCGGTGAATGGGTGTAAAATTAAGTGATCAATATCACATAAGTCTCACCCTCATTGAAATAGTCTAGGGCTTAAATGCCGAATTTTCAAAATATTATCTTGTAAAGTACATTTGATTTTGTTTTTGAGTTGTTAAAAAAAAAAAAAATATTTTGCATTGTTAGTAATGATAAATAATGGATAAGTACAAAATAAAGAATTTTATCTAAAATAATTTTGTATCCTTAATAAAAAAAAGGAGAAAAATTCGATTCGAACGAGAAAAACCGAGGCAGTCCGATCTTTCCCGATTGCATTACAGCTTCGTTATATTTTGTTAAACTGTTGTATTCTTGGCAGGCACAAAATTTGTATTTGTTATTCTAACCTTCAGAAACCTTAAAATACGAATTATACAACAGACAATAAAAATATCATAAAAATAGTAATCTACTATATTTACTAACACCAATTTACATAAAACTTGGGGACTTAAATAGGTTAGTAAGTGAACTAGTGTGATGCGAGATCATCTAGTACCAAAGAGATGAAAAAGTAATGGTAAATTAGAATTTATTTAGAAGACTTGTTTTCTTTTTTATGGAAGAATTTTAGGATGTAGTGGTATATTTTCTTATAACCTTCATTGCTGTATGTAACGGAAAAACAAATGTGAACCGATCAAATATTTGTGAATCTAATAAAAAGAAAGAAAGTTATAATTGTTCCTGGATTATTTTGGGGAATAAGAATTTGAGAAGTTTTGATTATCAAAACTTTGTTTTTTAATTACAGTTATATACAACCATTTCAAACTATCAATGAAATCACATCAACACCCAAGAACCTGTTGTTGGGATGGAATGTATTAAAAATAATTTGTTTATAGTTATGTTATTCCTGGTCAAATACGAAATACAGTTGTCGCGAAAGGAACAAAGGGTTTAACTATAACCCACCAGAGCGCAGCACCTCAGAGCCTCACTGAAGCTCTCAAATTTATATATTATTGAATTTTATAAAAACATATTGTTATTTTTACATATTATTAATTTTTGTAGATAATACTTAGCAATGTCGATAAAAGAATAAATAAGCGATGCAAAAATAACGCAGGAAACTACCTCTAGCAGATAATATAAGACAGGTTCTCGGTCACAGCCGTATGCACTAGGCCTATAAATATGGGTCTTAAGGAACCCCTACTTCATATTACCAGCGGAACGGCCCCTCCCCGCTCCAATAATCTACTGGCGTAAGCCAATCAAGTCTACATCAATAATTAAGACTTTCTCCTACCTAATTAAGGCAATCAAAGGTATAAAAAAAAAAGTCAGCTGTACATATGGCACACCTCACCATATGTACACATAAAAAACTAATTTAAATTTTAGGAAGGTACGAAAAAAAAAACCCCTACTTCAACACAGGAGAAAATTGATCCACACCTATACTCAAGAAAGTTTCGGTTCATAGCCAATTCTGATTTCTAAATGGTTGTTATTTTTTGGTCACCCATAATCTCTATACCCTACCCGTTATCCCTTCGTAAGCTTGCCTGAGCTACCCTCAGGAGTTACATACCTCCATCGCCTCTGTCCGAATAGTACCTGGCAGGACTCTGGAGACTAGCTACCCTTCAGGTCTGCATTTCTCCCTCATGTTTATGGAAACAGTACCCGGTAGGACGAGGTTACCATCCTCCGAGATATAACGGGTGTCACCTGTTAGTTTCATCCTATCTAGTTCCTTGTCAACTATTTTACCTTTATCAACTGAACACGCAATGTCGAGGCCTTCTGGACGAGCAGAATAGTCAAGAAAACAACCCACCTCGACACAATCATGAATTTATAAGACAAATATAAAACTAGGAAACAAGTGAATTTGAAAGGTAATTGAGTTTGTGAAGGCAAAATTAGAATCTATTTCCGGCAAAATCATTAACATATATGACGTTAAGGTCGTTATTAATAAGCATTATGAATTCTGATAAAGAGTTTAGATTGGGAGAATTGGATATGAGAGGAATTGGTTGCTTCAGACAAACACTGTTATATAAATAATGGTATGGTTTTTTACCAATTTTTATTCATATATTTTGTTTACTATTTTACAGATATCTTATGCTGAGAGTTGGAGAGCAGTACTATAGGCCTAAAGAACAGGCAAGACCTCGAGATAGATGCTAAAGTAACTTGAAAGAAATGGGGCTGACGACAGGGATGCTAGGAGCCGCTTCTGGACTCTTCGGACTCAGCAAGCTCTGGTTCATACCGACATTCTTGGCCGCCCTCACTTATTACAATTATGACCTCTATGACCCCGAGAACCAGCCCATAGATGCAAAGAACATCTACGACGAGTACGACTTCATCGTTGTCGGGGGAGGTTCTGCAGGGTCGGTCGTAGCTAGCAGATTGTCGGAAAACAAGGAGTGGAGCGTACTGCTCTTAGAAGCTGGAGGACAAGAGACGATCCTCACTGATGTTCCTATACTCAGTCTGTACCTCCACGGGAGCAGGTACGACTGGAAGTACAAGACGGAACCGTCAGATACAGCATGTCAAGCGATGGTGAATAAAAGATGTTGCTGGACCAGAGGTGAGAACAAATTATATTAACCTTTTTTTGCCCAAGACTCCCATTGGAGTCCTATACTGCTTAACCATAGTTGGGGGTCAAATTTGATTGAAGTGGGACCGCCGCTCAATGAAAAAAGTCAATGCCCCAGGTCGGATTTGAACCGGCACTACCAATAGACATCAAAATTGGTGTGTCTTAACCACTGAGCTACGGGCGGCCCAATTTGTATAAATCATGTGAAATAGTAGTAATAAATTATGGAGCGCTTTTACGGCTTGGCGGTTCATAGCAGAAAAAATCTTACAAGCATGAAATGTAGAAAAATTTTTTACTTTTACTATTTTATAAAAAAATGATTTCTAGAAAAAAAAAAAGAAGGTAGTTTTCGATATACAAGTGAAAGACCAGTAAAAATAATCAACACTATGATTTTTTTTTTACAAAATATTTGTCACCAGGGTCGTGTTTTATGACTGCAACTAAAGTTTACCTTATTTGCATTTTTTTAGTCCTGGTGTTTGACTGGACTAAGAAGGAAGTTAAGGGACCCCCCCCCCCTACATTTATAACTGTATTTGTACTGTCAATAACAGAACAGAAATTCAGCAGGTGGATTTAAGTAATCATTCAGCCAAGGGACTAAGAAATAAAAAAAAAATATTGTCATAAGAAAAAGCATATAATTCCCATTTTTCTAATCAGTTCGTTGCCGAGACCATTCAAACGTATCTTAAATTTATTTAAAGCACAATAGGGAATCAGATTAATTTTGAAAATTCGAAAGTCAGAATGGACCCACAGACTTTTTAAGAAATGCTACTTTATCTACAAAAATGTGAATTTATACTGTATATTTATTAAGAGTAATTAAAATATTACCCTAAGTTTCCCACTATAGTATTCTAGTACACAGAATCCCTGGAGTGGGAACGGATGTCTCCTTACTTACTAAGCTTCAACGTCGCTACTTAAGCCTTGACTAACAGCTTTTTGTTCCTAGTATTACGCAAGACCCCCTAATGCCAGTCTTTGATAAGATATTCCTCTATATGCTCTCGGCCGTAATATATTGTTAAGAGCAAAGTACATAAATTATTATTAATTAGACATAAAAAAACCAGGAACAAACATTTATTTTTATGTTCCCTATGGTTTGATATAATCGTTTCCAGACGAATGATTTAATTAAGTCCTTAGATCTATAACAATTTTATAGCTAATATAAATTTTAATATGCTTTAAAATTGATAAAGATGTTTTCTATTTTACAGCAGTTTATGACCTATTCATTTTAATATACCAAAATAAATTAGATGAGGTCGACTTTAAGATATAATTCGATGATAAAAACTGGAATAGCCTTATTGGTTAATGTAGAATAACTGGCATCAATTATTTAACAATGTTTTGTCTAACCTCAGTATGTTTTGTCATAATTTTTTATTTTTTGTAAAGTTCGTAAAAGATATATGAGAGCATTTGAAGAATTATTTTCTATATTTGTGCTACAGAAAACACCCCTCGGATGGTTACAACCATGAAATATGTCTTTAGATTTTTTTTTTTTTATTTCAGGCAGATTATTAGAAATAAAGAAAGAAATTTATTATTATTAGTATCATTACCAGTAATCAATTAAGGATTATGTATGATATAAACAGTAGAATATATTTCATTTTAATTATATTTTTTATTCTTATATTGATTGATTCATCCTTGATTTTACCTGAAATTGATCAAGCTTGTAACAAATAGGTAAGGTGATCGGTGGAAGCAGTGTCCTGAACACAATGCTCTACATAAGAGGGAACAGACGTGACTTTGACAACTGGGAGAGGATGGGGAATCCTGGTTGGGGTTACGAAGACGTACTACCGTACTTCAAGAAGAGTCAGGATCAGAGAAACCCTTACCTCGCCAGGAACACAAGGTACCACGCGACAGGGGGACTTCTAACGACGCAAGACAGTCCATGGAACACGCCTATTGGTAAGCTACTTGAAAATCTTTTGGCTGTATAATCTGAACTGTACTGACATAATTGCATCACATAAAATATAGTATAGTTAAAAGGTTATAATTGAAGAGCTCTTAGCAATTATGTACGACGGGCTACACAGAAAAGAGCTCAGTTGGTTAGCATTTGACGATTAAATCTATACCACATTTTGTTAACATTGATGTGGTTCTTAAAATATAAATACTATAATGCTATTTTAAACTACTGACAGGTTAAAATCATTGTTTTTAGGGTTTATAACGTATTTTGTTAAAAGTTTTATTATATATATGTTTTAGTGTTAAAAGTAACACAACATAAGCAACGATATGTATTTTATTTTCAACATAAACTTTTCACGTTCGATAGACATGACATTTAAAACTAACTAATTGCCAAAATAAATTATTTTGTAAATATATATTTTATAAGTTTTGTCCGTTTTAGAGGAGTGAAAAGTTCTAATAAGAAATGAAATCGGTCCATGGGTTCCAACACCTTATATTTCCTCCTAGTTGTTTTAAATTATAGTCAAAATTCCATACAGAAGAATGTTTTTTCATTGTCTATATGTGTGATTTAATTGTTGTATGTATTCATATTTTGCATATTTTTTAAATAAAAACATTTTGGAATTGAATTGAATACAGAAATATATATGTATACAAAAGTTATGTGTGTATTATTTATTTTTTCGGACTTAGGAGGTATCATAGCTTGTTTGTTTGGTTTTTTTGTTTAACGGTGCAAAACATCATTGGCTATCAAAGCCATTCATTTTTTCTTACATTTATTTAATTTTATTTATTTATTTTTATTATTATTTTTTTGGTCTATTCGATTTTATATGCCAGCTAACCTTCGGACTTTAAAATCATAACTTATGTGTCCATATGTACATATTTCTGTTATTTAATTTTTGTGTTCTTTTCATATATACTCCTTCCCTTTAACGTACACTTTTATCATTATAGAAACCACCGAGGTTAATTAAAGTTAATTTTTTCCGTTGTACAGGGGTGTACAGTAAAAAGAAAGGGTAAATAGGAAAAGAATACAAAAATGATATAACAAAAATATATACACATTGACGCATACGTTATACCTCTAAGTTGGAAAAAATAAATTACACACACATAATTTTTTATACCTCGAGACTTCTTTGTGAAGCGAGAAAGAATAATGAGTTAATATATATATTTTGTTTATTTTTTTTTAATGGTAAGCAGTTTTTTTTTTTTTTCGGACAACCTAAGCGACGATACGTATTTTATTTTCAACCTAAACTTTTCACGTTCGATAAAAATGACATTTAAAACAAACTAATTGCCAAAATAAATGCCCCACAAATTCTGTTCAGTGAGTTTGTACACGTATACTTTATAAGTTTTGTCCGTTAAAGAGGAGTGAAAAGTTCTAATGAGAAGTAAAATCGGTACGTGGGTTCCAATACCTTATATTTGTTCCTCGTTGGGGAGGACTTTTATAAAATTGTCCGCTAAGAAGAGTTTCCGCTATAGAGGGTTTTTAAAAAAATCTTCTGTTAAGTTAGTTTCTTTGTACATTATCAAAGGGTTGTTTGCATCATACACTACTGGTACGTGTGTTTATGGGTATACATTGAACATTAACAAATATTATTAATAATATTAATAACCAGTCAAAGATTAATAAGATGTAATCTGAAGATATATTGATATAAAAGAGAAATGTAAGTAACAGGAAAACTAAATTTTCGACATCACTATCAAGATATTGTATACATGGCGCTACCTAGTGGCAACATTCAGTACTACACAGTTGTTAGCATTGCCCGTTAGATGTCGTAGCTTCCCCTAAATCATTAATGTTAAGAGGTACATGTCTTAATGTAACTTTTCTGACATGCCGTGGATTAAATATTATTTTCAGACAAGATAGCAATAAATTTACAATTAACATATTAGATTTCCCAAATTTTTTTTTCATGTTCAGCTTGTCAATCACAAAATACACGAAGTTTTTTTTTAACCTAGAATAACCATGCCAAGTAAAAAATAAAACCGGAATAAACAAGCATATCTTGATTTGCTTTAGTTACTTCAATAGTTACTAGAGATTCCACTAGATATTTTAAATTAAAGTTTAATAAAATAAAACAATTGGCGATCAAGAGCTTATAACTTGTTCCATCTAATATCTATATTAAAAATCATTTAACAGAAAATACTTAATTAATTTATAATCCTAATACTTTCTTGAGACTGGTTAATATTTTTTAAATAAATAAAATGTTATCCATTTAAGTCTCAAAACATTTTTTATTTCTTTTTAAGTCCGACGTTACGGCCAATTCGGCCATCCTCAAGGACAATCTATCGTAAACAGCTTTTATTACACATATAATCTTTAACAATTCCAAAACAAATAGCAATATTAATACACAAATTATTAATAAATTATACTTTAATACAATTTTAGAGCCACATCATTTAAAAAACAACTTTATGCAGACTACTTTGCCGAGGTAATTTATATCAGTCCATAGATTACCCTGTGAGACATTAAAACATTAGGAAATCATATAATTTTGTTAACAAGCAATTCTTAGATTATTTATATTTACCTAATTAGTCAATTCTTCACATTAAATTAAAAATTAAATTTTTATATCATTTTTAACCACTCAGGTCATTTAATTTATTTATTACAACTATATTTTGTTTAAATTTCCTCTTTATTTTATTTTTAAAATTCATATCAAGGTTAATTATCATTATCAACATTAATTTTATCTCATATCTTTCATAAATTAATTTTAATTAAAATTTCTGCATAGTGTTGGTTCAGATTTCTTGTGTCTGTTTTAAAATTCACTGTATAATTAATATGTTTTCTGATATGTAAATGGATTCAGGTATTTTCTTTTTAATACATTGTTTTCTTTATGTAAAGTCATAGAATTTTCAATATCAAAAGTATGCTGGTTTTTGGTTGCATGCTGGACTAGTGATGTTTTAGTTGGATCTCTCTCCTAGTTTTTTAAATTATTATTGTATTGATGATTTCCATCACCCAGCTATTGCTTTGTTTCACTTATATATATACCTGGACAATTTAGACACGGAATTATATATCAATCCCGATTGATTTTTTTATCGATTCTGTCCTTTGCCGTGTACGGGGCTCGGGGTTTCTAAGCCCGACTGGGGGTTCCCCGTACAGGTATTATATTGAAATTTATTCATATATTAATGTATTTATATTATGTATTTGTATTTATATTGTATATTTGTATTATGTATTTATATTATATATTTA
>NW_027106189.1:596704-597704 GCF_000696795.3 Halyomorpha halys | reverse complement strand
TGACCTTGTCGGTACCTCTCTGTAATATTTTAAATTTTTACCCTTATTAATTGAATTTTGATTTAACGGGGATATACTATCGCGACTTTCTAATAAGGTTAATTCATCTCTACAGGAATTATCTTTAAATTTCTTAAGAAACACATTATAACCCACTACGGAATAGTTTTTATTTAATCCAACCTTAATTCCTACAAGTCGAAGTGGCGCATTTGAAGTTGTGAGCTTGATTAAGCATCTCAGATTAAGACACTTAGCTTCTCCGGTGGTAACTTCATATTTCTTCTTTTCTATTAGCTTAATTTCTTCCTCGGCTTCAATTGGACATGTTACGAGAGTTTCTTTGATCTCTAAACTTTCTTCATCGGCATCTACTTCACAAATCTTCAGAGGTTCATTAATACCCTCATTTTTCTTACCTGTTTCTATCTCTTCCTTGAGAACTTCAGGTTCATTAACTACTGGAGGGATAAGTCTTTCTTGCCCATCGGAAATTATTTCTCTTTCCTTAGTTCCCGTATGATTGCCAAGGGAATCGTTTTGTGTTTCAGGTCCACTATTTTCATCCACCAGAGGTTCCTTTTCTGTCTCTAGTTCCTCGATTTCTTGGTCCTCAAGCTCTGTAGTATTGCTATCTTCTTTATTCACAGCAGAGGTAGCGTCCTGATTGCCTGTCTTGAGATCTTCACTATTATTTCCGGTTTCTTCTTCAGCAGGGGTAGCTTGATTTGGTTTTTTATTGGCATCAAAGTGATTCGTATTTATTTTATCGACTG
Organism: Halyomorpha halys; assembly: GCF_000696795.3. NCBI lineage: Eukaryota > Metazoa > Arthropoda > Insecta > Hemiptera > Pentatomidae > Halyomorpha > Halyomorpha halys. Next base: position 596,928 of record NW_027106189.1, on the reverse strand, counting down.
TTTTTTCCAAGCTGCTGGTCGTTGCATCTATTTTTTCACAGAACTCTTTCTTTAAGCCATCTATACTCTTTTTTATGGCTTGTAGGAAGGCCATCACTGGGTCCTTTTCTCCTATACAAATGTTTTCCGCTTCCTGTTGCCCGTTACAGGTTCCTCCTGTATTACTTACCTTCTTTGCAGGAATTGTTTCTGGCTGGGTTATATTCTTGACTTGGGTCACTGTT
>NW_027106189.1:537160-594816 GCF_000696795.3 Halyomorpha halys | reverse complement strand
CCGACAAAGGAAATTATTTTAAGTTAAAAAACCCCAGCTGGTACCTCTCATACATATCACCTTAATCAATATACTATAATCATTTTTGATTTTATTGTTGAGTTTATAGCTTGAAGAGTACTCATCAACATCATAATATAATTGAATCCATTTTTTTTTTTATTATTTACCATTTCGTTTTCTTTTTTATCTTTTAAATTTTTAAGGTTAATTTCCCAAATCTTGTTTACTAATTTTTTGGGGTAAAAATTTTGTAGGAACATATTAATTATATGCAACCTACTATCATCAGTTATTCTTATAGCTTTTATATTAAAAGAGTGGCAAGAATAATAATTCAATATTATATTACTGCATGTTTCTTTCTTTGTCCATTCCATGATTAAATCCTTACCTTGCCTTATTATCAACATATCTAAAAATATTAATTTACCTTCCTTTTCTAATTCCATTGTGAAATTTAAAAAAAACATTAATGTGAACAATTGACTAATTAGGTAATTAGATATAATCTAAGAATTGGTTATTAACAAATTATATGATTCCCTAATGTTTTAAAGTCTCATAGGATAATGTGTGGACTGATATAAATGACATTGGCAGAATAGCCTGCATAAAGTTCTTATTTAAATGATGTGGTTCTAAAATTGTATTAAAGTATGATAATTTATTACTATTGTTATTTGTTTGGTATTGTTAAAGATTATATATGTAATAAAAGCTGTTTATGATAGATTGTCCTTGAGGATGGCTGAATAGGCCGAAACGTCGGACTTACAAAGGAATGAAAAATGTTTCGTGACTAAAATGGATAAATTTTTATTTATTTAAACAATACTTAAATAATTAACAAGTAAATGTTGAATATATTTCAAAAATAAAAATCCAGCAAACATTTTCCTTCATGAGATTTTTTATTTAAATACTACAAGTAAATATATATCACAAAAATGGTGAACCAAAGCTCGCCAGTGTGAATATGGTAGCTAGAGGAATTCTTTTTTTTTTTTTTTTTTTTTTTTTCAAAAATCGGTATTTAAACCTTCTAAAACTATTTAATTCATAATAAGATCTTGCTGATATTCAATACCAATTGTTCATTGATATGAAAAGGTTAGGCGAAATTGTTAGAGCGATTTTCGAGAAAATGGTAAAGTAATTTCAGCGAGCAAATTACTGTAACATCCAAGACATTATTTCATTTTTTAATTAAGCTGTTCACATAAACATACTCAAACACACAGACCATTAAGTACTTATTAAGCATTAATCATAATTATTACAATTATGATATATATTATTGGTGAATTCAATAATAATGGATTACTATTGTTGTAAATATTTGAAAGGAATATGTTTTTAATTTCTCATAAATCCAATAAGATACACTAAAAAAGTACAAAAATAATAGAAAACTATTTATTAGTATGGTTTACTAATAAATAGTTTTCTATTATTATTGTACCTTTCTTGACATAGATTATTTTCCTACAATACATAACAAAAGGTCAACTATTAATCTTCCAATAAAATATCGATAATAACCAATAAAATGAGCGAAAAGAGTGGGTACAATTTTTTTAAATTGACTCTGGACCATTTTCCCATTAATCCTCTAGGATTCCACAACTTTGGTCAAATTGGACGAGCCAGTTCCGAAATATAGGTGTATCAAGTAAAATAAGTTAGCGTAAGTGTAAGTAATGGATGCAATTTCATAAAATTGATATAGGACCATCCTAGTAACAACCTAAATATTCCATCAAAATCGGATTAACAGTAGTAACTGTAATACCCGATCAAGGATTTGACTACAGAAAGACACTAAACCAAATTTATGCCTATGATGTAAAAGTCGAGTAAAAATGTTTGATTGTCAATCAAAAATTTTTTTTTAATATCCAAATGAACACTTCCAGTAGCGTGGAAGTAAGAAATCAATGGTAAAAAAGTAATTAAAAAAAACGAAGATTATGTTCGTAGAGGAATAATTAAATTTTCATCAGAACCTTACTAGTCATCCTGACTTAGCACAATTTTTAACTAGCTCAAACCATCCCTATAGTTCTTCAGGAGGCCATGGGAATTCTACCGATGTTCAGCTTCTTTACTCAAGTCCCTAGTGCCTAGCAAGCTCACATAGTTTCCACTGGCTTTTAATAACAGTGACGAGGTTGGGAGAGCTCCTAGGTAAGCACAGGAATCCCCTAGAGTCTTGGTTTGACATCCATATGGGGGTTCTGGCAGTGATTGCAACAGGTTGTCAGAATGTAAATACTGTACACAAGTTTGAGTGTTAAAAATGACTTATTCTACTCAATTAATTTTAATTTTCTACACCTTGATTGCTGACTTATTTTGCTATTATTTATTTTATTATCCATTTGTTTTTATTTGTGATGAAAATATAACCCCTTGCATAACGGCTGTTCTAAGAATAGTATCTCTCTACCAAGAACTGAACCCCTGACGTTTCATGGGCTGTAGAGGTTCACATTTTTTTTTCTTGGAATGGCCTTTCAAGACCTCGCGAATATTACTACTTTTCCCTTCTCATTTTTGCTTTTCTCCTCTCCCAGTATCTTCTCATTATTTCTGCATCACTTTGCAGACCTCTCTCCGACCACGCAGTACCCTTCCGTTTATCTTTATTTGTTGCAAGAACATTGATTTCTTTCAATTTTTTTCCGTACTGTTCTCTATCCAGCAGTCTTTGTTATTTTCAATTTTTTTTGTTTCCTCTCTCATTTGCTTCACATATCCTCATTCGCTCTTGTATTCACGGATTCTGGAGTTTCTTGTTTAGTCTTCTTTGGTCCATTCTCATCACGTGTACGTAGAATCTCAGTCTTCTGACTCTCAGATTTCGGTTTCCAGGTCATTTATCTTCCTGTAGATTTCCTGGTTGGTTCTTAACCTGTAACCTTCAGACGTTTTCTTGGGTCCACAGATTCTCCTCAGTATCCTTCTCTCTATTTTCAGTAATTTTTACAGGCTAGGGAGATATGTCGTCTTCATTCCGTATATAATTACTGGTTTTATGGCCGTGTTGTAATGTCTTATTTTTGCATTGGACGGCAGGTTCTTCTTATAGCAAATATTGCTGAAGCTTAGCTTTCCAAATTCATAATTTTCTCCTTTATCCTCATCCTTCTCCAAACCGTCATTACATACTATCTCTTCCAGATATTTAAATTTCTTTGTCACCCTTATCTGTCTATATTTCGTCTTGTATTACTTTTTTCCCGCGTTTTTTTCTGTTGTCATAAATTCTGTGTTTTCGTAGGAGACTTGTAGGCCAGCTTTTTCCGCTATTTTCAGTTTTCTGAAATTTCAGTTAATCTTTTCAGTTTTCTGGACCATCTGATAGTGTATAGAGAAACGTCTTATTAGCCGCCTTTCACAGATGGTTATGTACACTAAAGATATATACACATCTAAACATTTAAAAAGTGAGAAAAAATAAATTTTCAGAATTTCAGGACATTCCAACCCCATCAATCTGTAAAATTAAGATTAAATGGGGTTTATTATTCCAGCTACTTTCTCCAGAAACCTGATGTTCACTGTAAATGGCCACATGATGGAATAATTATGTGATTTTGTTCGCTTTCTTGTCATTTGATAGAGGCTCCTATTCTCTCTTTAGTAGTTTACTAACTACATATTTTTATGACATGATATTAAATCAATCTAAAATAAAACTTTATATTACTAGCAAGAAATTATTTTTTATAAATACACAAAAAAATAAATATAAAAGATTATAAAATATGAATATAAACTTTTATTTTATGAACAAGAGATACCAAGTTATAAATTTTTAACAAGAATATATATTCTATAATAACCAAATTGTGGTTTTAGCTACATTGGACTCTTAAGGTATGGTCCCATAGCTCCCTCTTTGAAATAGTGACAAGCTGTATAAATCGATTACAACGGACTTCAGAAGACCACATACTTCAAGAAAAAAAATTATATAATTTAAAAATAAAAATAAAAATTATGCTGATTCTAGAGATATCTCGAAAGATTTCTTCATGTCAGAACAAAGTATACACGTGTCATAAAAACGATGAACGAGATGTCACTATTATGATGCATTATATTTTAAAGTATTAAAATTTTATTGCTGATTTTTTTTTTAAATATTATTATACATAAGTATAACATATGTTTGTGAATATTTATATTATTTAATTTTTTTTTTCGGTAAGCTCTACAGATCTTGTAGATCTTTGGCCGTCTGAACAGGCCTTCTCCACGCCTGCCTTTCTTGGTGTTCTGCTTTCCAGTTAACCTGCATGTAGCTGTAGCTATCTCTTACCTTTGTCGATTCTCTTTATCCATCTGATTTTTGGCCTCCCACATGTTGTCTTGCTAACTATACTGGCATCAATTGTTGTGTAGAGGCTTCCTGATGGGTTGCTTCCAGCCACTTGGGTTGCTCATAACCTTCTTGCCTTCATATGAGATATTGACCGACCAACATTAGCAAGCAGTTCACTGTTAGTTCTCCTCATCCATGTGCTAAGGCTCTGATCCTAAATCACTTCTGTAATTGTACTGAGAACTTCAAATCTCTCGATTCAGCTCTCTAGGGTACCTGTTAGAGCCCAGTTCTTGGGTACTCCCTAGGATCGCAAAGTCGACGGCGTAGACTTTTTGATTCCGACGTGCACCCCAATTTTAAATATATTCATGTATTTATAGTACATATTTCACAAGACAAAATAATTGGATAGAAATAAGCACTAACAATAGTATGTATGCAGTAAAATAGTAAATATAAACGAAAAAAATCTAGAGAGGTGTGTGCATCATCCCCTTCACTTACCTCCCTATAAAATTCTCCTAGTTAGACCAATCAGACATTAAAGATCATTCATTTGTACAGAGATATACCGAGTTCAATCAAAATCGAAAAATATGAAAAAATCGATTTGATAATGTGGCACTTCCGGTCAGTCGATTTTATCAAAAAAGTTGCTGTTACAAGAGCCGGGAAAAAAACAGTTATGTCACCCCAATTTTTGACTACTTTAATCAAAACTATGTATAATTACTAGTCAAAATTGATGATTCTGCAAAGTATAGGTAAGGGGAATACAAAATGGCGGCTGTTTCAAAACCTTAAAAAAACATTAATTTTTCATTCAGAGCTCTATATCTTAAAAACTACCAACAACACTAGAAAATCTAAAAGAACATTATTTAAAGAAGAGTAAATTGGCTGAAATATTAGCCCTTAAAAGCAACATTTCATAAAAATGTACTGAAGTATGAGTAGTTATTTAATTTATTTTGAGAAATCTATATCTCAGGAACTATGAGAAGTACAGATGTCTATTAGCACTCAAATTAAAGCTAGTTTATTGTACTTTAAAGTAGTTTATGACCTTTACCTTCGTAGTTTTCATGATATTTGATAAAATAAGTTGATTTATAGTTGTTCGGACAATACGTTTGATTTATGAAAAAGTTTATTTCAGAAACCATAGAACTTACAGATGTCTGTCATAACTCAAATTAAAACTAGTTAAATTTAGTATAAAATAGTTAATACTGTTTATGTTCGTAGGGGTAGTAGTTTTTATGATATTCACATATGAATATAAATTTGGCAAATGCAAATTTGTCCGAACAACTATAAATCAATTTATTTTAATAAATTTCATGAAAACTACTACTCCTACGAAGGTAAAGTTTATAAGTTATTTTATATTTCGTTGAACTAGCTTTAATTAGAGCGCTAATAGACATCTGTACGTCAGTTAGTTCCTGAGATATAGATTTCTCAAAATAAATTACTAACTACTCATATTTCAGTACGTTCTATACAACATTTTTATGAAATGTTGCTTTTTAAAAAGCTATATCTCGAGAACTAATGAACGTAAATAGCTCTTATTAGGGCTTTTAGCAAATTTACTCTAATTTAAATGATGCTCTCTTAGATTGTTGTTGGTAGGTGTAAAGATATAGCGCTCCGAATAAAAAATTATTTTTAATGTTTTGAAACAGACGCCATTTGTTATTATCCCTACCTATACTTGGCAGACTCATCAGTTTTGACTAGTAATTATACCTAGATTTCAATTAAGTAATCAAAAATTGGGGTGAAATAACTGCTTTTTCTCCTCTTGGGCTCTTGTGCTGTTTTTAATCTTCAACTAAGGTGTATTCGATTTCCAACACTGAAGAGTCCGAAAAGAGGAAAAATCCTAGAATCGCGTAGCTACAGTGTTTAAACTTACTTCCTGTTTACTATATCCGATAGCCAACTACTCTAAAATTCCTGCAATATGTTCCTTATAAACGGTTTTATGTTATAAAAAAACCCAATGCATTTTACATATGATATTAGTTTCGTTATTAATGATTCTCTGTAATTTTTCACAAAAGAAATTGACACAATATTATTTTTCAGGTCTAGCCTTTCTTCAGGCAGGAGAAGAAATGGGATACGACATCGTTGACATAAACGGCGAGCAACAGACAGGCTTTGCAATGTTCCAGTACACAATGCGAAGGGGGATGAGGAACAGCGCTGCCAAAGCGTTCCTCAACCCGTTCCGCCTTCGGTCCAACCTTCACACCGCCCTCAACGCATTCGCTACGAAGATCATAATGGATCCTCAAACGAATAGGGCTGTAGCCGTGGAGTTCGTGAAGGATGGTCATCGCCGTGTGGTGAGGGCAAGGAAAGAGATAATTGTATCGGGTGGAACGATTAATTCTGCACAACTCCTCATGCTATCTGGTAAAAAAGTTTATGTGATAATATATATCTAGTTATATTATCATATATACCCTGTGCTTTTCCAGCTAGAATCATTCTAGCTATATAATATAAATAGAACATAATCTTAGTTTTTACTTCCTCAATGTAACTCTCGTTTCAAGGTTTAATGATTTTTATTATAGCACGCTTTTATTTTTATATTTAATTAACCATAAGTACTTTATATTTCAAATATTCAAAGTAAAAAAATATTCCAATCATCACTAAAAAGTATTTAATACGCAAACTATAAATTCACATCAATAAAATATTCACTAAAATTAAGATGCACAATTGAATAATTTTCTGACAAAGCAGTTTTAAGACCGTGACCAAGATGTTATTATTAGTTTATTTTGCATTCTTGCCAAGTTTGCAATATGTAAAAAATTCATAGTAGCTGCACAAAAGTTACGAGATAACTCTTAACTGGCATTGTCGGATAACGCAAACTACAAGAAATCTAATAATAGGCTCTTAAAATTTAAAAAAGTAAAAAATCCTTAATGCTCCTTACTTTGTCATAAATAGTCATCCATCAGGACCTTAATGTCTCATATGTTGCCGATTTGGACAGAACCAGACACCAATCTTTCCATAATAAACTTCCCAACCACCCAAATCCACTTGTTTCTAACCTGGCTTCTCCTTCATTACCTAATAATCCTCCCAGGCGTCTGAAAAGAAGATGGCCTCAAAATCTTCTCCTCTAGAAATGTTATTGGAGTTTTATCAATGGGTAGATTCTCCACATGTTTGAATCATGTCACTATGTCACCTACAGCAAATTTACTTGTTGTATATATTTGAATACAGTTGTCATAACAATTCTCCATTTTTAGGTATCGGGCCAGCCCAGCATTTGATGGAGCATGGGATACAGCCACTGGTGGATCTACCAGGAGTCGGAGGAAACGTAATGGACCACATAGCCATCGGAGGGATTGTCTTTCTCATAGACTATCCGATTAGCCTGGTCATGAATCGGATGGTAAACTTGAATACAGCGCTACGTTATGCCATTTCTGGAGACGGGCCTCTCACATCTAGCGTAGGGATCGAGACAGTAGGTTTCATCACGACCAAGTATGGAAATCAATCTGATGACTGGCCAGATATTGAGTTCATGCTTACATCGGCAAGCACACCATCCGACGGAGGATCGAACGTCCGCCGTGCTCACTGCCTCACAGATTCATTCTATAACGAAGTCTATAAAGAAATCAACAATAGAGACTTATTCGGCGTATTTCCTATGATGTTGCGGCCGAAGAGCAGGGGGAACATAAGGCTCAGAAGTAAAAATCCATACCACTATCCGCTAATTTACCACAATTATTTGACGCATCCGGACGATGTTAGGGTGCTGAGAGAAGGAGTGAAGGCTAGCCTTGCATTCGGCGAGACCCAGGCTATGAAGAGGTTTGGGGCACGCTACTACAGCAAGCCTTTACCAAACTGCAAGCATTTACCCTTGTACACCGATGAATATTGGGACTGCTATGTAAGGCAATATACGATGACAATTTATCATATGTCAGGTTCATGCAAAATGGGACCATTGACGGATCCATATGCTGTTGTTGATCCTACACTACGAGTTTACGGAACACAAGGGCTAAGAGTCATAGACGCATCCATAATGCCGCAGATAACGAGTGGAAATATCAATGCTCCTGTAATCATGATTGGTGAAAAGGGTGCAGATATGATAATAAAGTACTGGAAAGGATATGAGAAGAGGAGAAAAAGAGAAGTGAATACAACTGATGTTTAAAAGCGTTGTAAACTATTAGTCATACTGTAATATAAAAAAAAAAAAAAGAAAGAAAAGAAAACAATACATTCTCAAATTCAGGCGAGAGCAAAGAATCCATTATCCAAATATTTCAAAGTTGAGAGTATCACATCAATTCTATATTAACTACAATTAATTTACTTATATTGAAATTAATTGTTGAATAGTAAAATTTGTCAAAGAAAGTTAAAATTATAACTTTAAGAAGTCAGTTATCCCCTGACTTAACCAAAGAGGCGCAGACCATTAAACAAAATACTTACAGTATTTTTTTTTTATACAAATAAGAAAAACAAAAATATAAATACTGTTCTAAAGAATGTTACAAGATACATTTTTCTTTGTCAAGAAACTATTTGTTAATATATTAATATAGAAGGATTGTAAAGTCAATTTGCAAGTAATATTCGTCATGAAAGTTAACAAAATATCAAACTTTTGATGAAGGAGTCTGATGGTTAATTTTAATAAAATCAACAGTTATCCTGTTACCAATAACTAACAATAATGTAAAGCATACAATCTCAGCACTTGCAAGTAGGCACATTTTGATAAAATTGGTGTAAAAATTCAGAAAAAAAATATTATATGTTAAAATGTTATAATTTCAAAAAACAATTTGGACTTTGAAATCACAGTATTAAGGCAATCATGTAACTTTTTTTTGGTTGATGTTAAGATATTTTTATGCTACACTTGATCCATCAGTTCCTCTCTCATATCTTCTTTATGTAGTAAATTTATCACTGTGTAAAATACAAACTATTGTCTTATCGTAGGAAGGCAATAAGTATAGAATCTAGTCTCTGTCCTCGAATGAACTTATTCATGCATACATGAAGATTCTAATTTTTTTTTTTTTTATAATTTAATAATTCATATTAATGGTTGTTTTATTATAAGTGAAACTTCATTTTTTAGAAAACTTGTAAATTAAAAAAAACTAAAAGGGCAAAGAATCTAGCAGCCCTGAATATAGCAGTTCAAATTAGCTATTAATTATAAGTGAGTGTGTTCATATATTTGTAGTATTTATACAAGAGTTTTTATAATTATTGTGTTTATTACTTTACCTTATCCTATTACATTACAAACATTAATATTACTACGCAAAATTATGCCTGCTTAGAAGTAATTACGTTTTTGCTGATCAAGTTATTTTTAGGTACATTACATTAAAGGATCATAATATATTAAAAAAATCCAAAAATAAAATACATTGGTTAGCATACTTAATTTGATACTAAGTTACAATATCTTTGTTCCAACATTAATTACGTAAGTTTTTTTTTTAAGTGTAATTAAAAAGACATATAAACCATCATAATTAGATAAGGAAATTGTAATTCATCAATTACAAAATGTTAATCTGAATTAGGATTTAATGAATTTAATGAAATTTTAACGTTTATTGTACACATATTAAAACATACATAAGTTGATTAAACATAAATGAAATGTTAAATTTTATATAACAATATTAATATGAATTATGTTCAGATAAACATATTGCCGCTAAAAACCATACTGAATATGTTAATCAATGTTTTTGATTTCCAAGTGTTTTCATATAATATGACTCCTTTTAGTTGATATGATTCACCTGACGTCTGAGTAGCCAGAACGTTTTAAAAAATAAATAAATGTGGTGAATTAAAAAACATCCCACCTTTATTTAATGGAAAAATCTTCCATTAAATTTTTATAAAATCTGAACATTGAATTAACTGTTGATGTAAAAAACTAAATTAATAATAAAAACCACTAAAGAGGACTTATCTACGAATAAGAAAAATAAATTTCAACAAGGACAACAATAAAAAAAAAATAAAAACATATGATATGATAATAATAACATAGAATTATTGCAGTTTAAATAAATAAAGTAAAGAATAGTTTAAAGGCTAAATAAATAAGCAATGTTAAGCACTCAGTCGGTTTAGTATAATTTATTACTATATAATTATATAATATACTTAAAAAAACTAAAAAATATAATAATTAAAATAAATTATTTATTTACTCCTTTAATATTCTTTGGTATGGTTTAGATATGGGATTTATTTTATTTATGCAAATATATAAAAGCGAAATGAAAATATAAAAATATATACACATAAAAATATGGTTAACTACGAAGAGCTTTTCGTGACATTGAAAAATTTAGTGCCTTAAACGATATAGACTCACAACTGGATGGAGATTTCATGCAAGTATGCACCCTTACCTGAAAATAAAAAATAAAAAGATTAATGAATGTAATTTCAAAATAAATAAATTGTGCAACTAATTACAAATAATATTAAATAAATCATGAAAAGGCCATGATAATATTTGTTCATCAATTCATCTCAGTTAAACTTGAAAAAACTTAATAAATAAACTAATTACACTTAATTAGTTACTTATTTCAGTAATTAAAAGTACTTTAATTAATAAGCTAGTGAGTTTAAAGAACTTATTTTTTATATAATTTTTATCTACACGCTAATATACAACTGTTTATTAAATTTTATTACTTTATTTGATAATATTGTTCTGGATGTGATAGGAAAAAAACCCAAATAAATTGGCATCTTTGTAATGAATAGGAATAATGAATAAGTTTCAATAAAATTTATTTTTCTATAAAATAAATATCAATTTAAAATATTATCCTTATATAGAAAAATAATAGAACAAAATGAAACAAATAGATAAAGCTTAGAAGAAGCAAAAAAAAGGGATTGTATAAATTTAGTAAAAAGAAATTTTTTTTTAAACATCTTTACAACAGTATATTATATAATACATTCAGTAAATTTGATCTTAGTTAAAATGGAGTGTTACAGACGTGTAGAGAAACTACCCATTGCTAGCGAAAAAAAAAATTATATCTGGTGTTCAAATTTGATTAAATTATATACAATAAACTACCAACTGATAGAATAAGTGCCACAAAGATTCTGATTGAATGACCTCAAATTATTTAGTCGCTAAAGCTGATGTAAATCTTTTAATCATCTTCTTTTTTTATTTTTATGATTCATTCATTTCAGTATTTAAGTTAAGTCACAGAAATGATCTACTGTAAGTCAATGCTGAATTTTAGCGTATTTGAGATAATCTAAAAAACTTTTTAAGTACTTAAAAGATTACTTAAATTCTTCACATACTACATATGTTGTTATAAATAAGATTAGAAAAAAAATGTCGATGAAATGAGGTAGGACTCAGAAAGCGAGTTACAGGACCGGATGTTAGAGCCGAACTTAAAAATGCTGGAAAACATGACTTATATCACGAGTCATGTTATATGATGAAACAGTATCTGTCAGATATCTGTGCATGATTGTGCCGAATGCCAAGTGAGCGTTTATATTCTATATACCATTATATTAGTGATACATGAAGGTGATTAATTGATGATAAAGGGTGGTATGATCTAAATTGATTTTAGGCGAGCTCTGGACTTAGTTTGGGACAGTCGATCAAGTGACAAAAACAAGTTTCCGCTAGTAAATTTTTATTTTATTTTGAAAGAATCATAGCCACTCAATTTTATTTACTTTTTTGTGCTATATTTTCCAAATCATCTTATTTACATTATCATACGTTTGCAATCAATAATACGGTAGAATCGATCACAATTTCCGCTCTCAGGAGGTATGGATTTTGATCAATGAGGTACAAAAAAATAAGGAATTTCATGGAGAAGTGATGAATCTCAATTTAGATTCCTTAATTCTCACTGGAACTTTTAATTATTTATTTTTACTTTTAATTATTTTAATTAATATATTTTTAAAAATTAGAGGTTTTAGAACTCTGGCGATTGGTAGTCGATGGATCGAGACATATTGGGTTTCAACGATCTCGAAGCGCCCATCAATACCTTGGTATGTTTTTCTGGAACGTAAAACCAGGCTCTGTATTTAAAGTAAAAAAATAAATAGTTTTTAAGATAGAGCACAAATTAGGAACAATTCATACTTTATGCTGAGGATAGATTCCGCTAACCCCATCGTTGTTACGAAAACTAATTAAATATTATTTCGTTCTTTCTGTTGAAAGTTTTGAAACAACTACACATTACAAAAGTGTTTAGTCAGTCCGTCTTTGCTTATATAACAATATTTTGAGTTGAAGACTTAACCAATTTATTGCTTTTGAGGTTTTATTGCTCAAATTACACAGTGATATTCCAGAAGTTGGAACAACTTGAACTCAAAATATTGAAAAACAATATAATGAATATGTTTTGTCGGTCCGCTTCTGAATAAGCAAGGTTTTTTTTTTTTTTTTTTTTTTTTTTTTTTTTTTTTTTTTTAACAACAGTTTAAAATTTTCCTATCTCAGATTATTCAGACCCACCGGTTCCCAAGATACATTGGTCCATTCTAATTTTTCCCAATCAAAAAACATCCAGTTTAATATTATTAAATTAATTAATAAAATTAAATAAACACTTGCATATGAGCGGGTGAAAAAAGTAATAAAAATAATCTTATTATTTATATAATATTGATCCTATGTTAAATAATAGTTTATGTGGTATCATCATAACGTTTTAAAACAGTTAGAAAACAATAGTTACAAAAACAGAGGATAATATTATACCGGTTTTGTAGTTATTCTCTAAAAATTATGATATACAACTCATTTTTTGTTTTGTGGTGAAATATAAATTCTTCAAAAATGTAGAATTATAAAACCTTCGTTACATGTAAAATATAGATGCTAATTGAAAAAAAAATAATATTAGGTAGATATTAAGTCACACATGGTTACTACTATTGTTAACATTCTTTTATTTTATTTTTTAAACAATTAATAATGGAGCGTAAAAAAGAAACACTCAATAAACTTTATGAAAAAAAAAACCTGAAAATCAAATAAATATTTAGATAGAACTTATGACATAAAGAGAAATATAATACATCAATTATACTCTAAATATTTTAATTTTACACCCATGGCAAAAGCTATACCAGGAAAACCAGAAATTATAAAATCGCTACCAGCACATGAATAAGTTGCTATGCCTTGAAAAGGTTTTAGCTCTACCTTTAAACAAGAAATGGAACACAAAGGTTAAAAATACACTTCCTGTACCCTCATTTCAAGTCCTTCCTGGAAAACCTACTCCAAGAGAATATATTTCACATACAAATGTGTTATATTATACAATTATATATAACCAAATAACTTTTGACGACAAACAAGTGACATGACCTACGTCTCACTAGAAAGGGGAGGGAAAATATACATAAAAGAACAATCAATCCAATTCATTTATTCGCTTCCCTTGCGTCTAGGACATTACAAGCATCTAACTAATTGATAAATTTTTGTTTTGGACTGAAATAATCATTTATAAAAAAAAAAAAAGCCAACAAGAGCCCAAGAGGAGAAAAAAGGCAGTTATTCCACCCCAATTTTTGATTACATAATTGAAAACTAGGTATAATTACTAGTCAAAACTGATGAGTTTGCCAATTATAGGTAGGGGGAATAAAAAATAACGGCTGTTTCAAAACGTTGAAAATAATTGATTTTTTATTCGGAGCTCTATTGCTTTACAACTACCAACAACAATGGAAAATCTAAGAGAGCATAATTCAAAGTAGAGTAAATTTTCAAAAATGTAAGCCCTAATAGAGCTATTTACGCCCAATAGTTCTCGAGATATAGCTTTTTAAAAAGCAACATTTCATAAAAATGTTGTATGGAACGTACTTAAAGATCTGTAGTTAGTAAATTTATTTTGAAAAAGCTATATATCAAAAACCATTAGACGTATAGATGTCTATTAGCACTCAAATTAAATCTAGTTTAATGAGCTATAAAGTAGTTTATGAAATTTATTTTCATAGGAGTAGTATATTCATGAACTTTGCTAAAATAAATTGATTTATAGTTGTTCAGACAAATTTTCATTTGCCAAATTTATATTCATATGCGAATATCATAAAAACTACTACCCCTACGAAGATACGTGTCATGAACTACTTTATACTATATATATAGTAGTAAGTTAAATTTCCTTTATTTTGAGTGCTGGCAGACATATGTGCGTGTTATGGATCTAGAGATCTATTTTTTCAAAAATCCAATATTTTATACGAACAACTAAAAATTAACATTTTGTCAAATATCATTAAAACTGCTACTCCTACAAAGATAAACGTTATAAACTATTTTATAGTAAATTTAACTAGCTTTAATTTGAATGCTGGTAGACATCAGAGTACGTCCAATTGTTTCTGAAATAATGTTTTTCATAAATCAAACCTATTTTCCGAACAACTATAAATCAACTTATTTTAGCAATTATCATGAAAACTACGATTCCTACGAAGGTAAAGGTCATAAACTAATTTATAGTACAATTATTTAGCTTTAATTTGAGTGCTAATAGACATTTGTACGTCGAATGGTTATTGAGATAAAGATTTCTCAAAATAAATTAACTAACTACTGATATTTCAGTACATTTTTATGAAATGTTGCTTTTTAAAAGGCTATATCTCGAGAACTATTGGACGTAAATAGCTCGATTAGGGCTAATATTTCAGCTAATTTACTATTCTTTAAATAATGTTCTTTTAGATTTTCTAGTGTTGTTGGTAGTTTTTAAGGTATAGAGCTCCGAATGAAAAATTTTTTTAAGGTTTTGAAACAGCCGCCATTTTTTATTCCCCATTACCTATACTTGGCAAACTCATCAGTTTTGACTACTAATTATACATAGTTTTCATTACAGTAATAAAAAATTGGGGTGAGATAACTGCCTTTTTTTCTTCCCGGCTCTTGTACTGTGACATCAACGTCATTGGTACAAACAGTATTTCCAAATTTAACAAACATCAAACTAGAATCAGTTATTTTCCCTCCAACGATATATAACCAACTATTAATATGTAAAATAAAAGTTAAAAGTGATAAAATGGGAAAAATTATTGGCTCAGAAAAAAATTTTAATGAGAACCTGGAAGGAATGAAAAACCTATGAGTAGGTATTTCCACGAATTACAATTTAGTAGTAACTAACTATAACACTAAAACTGAAGCTTAAGGTATATTCTGTGTTTGATCGTTGAACTTAAAAGGCACAAAATAATAATTAATCTACTGATAATTAACATAATCCATAGTCTTATGAAGTATAAGATCGTTTGGAAATGGTTGAGTTTCTCATTTCTAATTTCTAATGTTGGTTATGTGGTTAACCTTACACGTTTCCATGTTACGTCACTTTACTCCCCAAACGTTTCATCCCATAACAAGAAAACTGTCCCCAAATTTCCAATTCCTTCCTATTTTTATTACATAATCCTTCCCAGATATAATATCAATATTATAATATTTAATATCTGTATTAAAGTATCCAATATAGAAGATAAAATATTAGTATTTTTATAATACCGATGTCCATTATATCCTTTCAGTTTGGAACCATTAGACGATTAGTTTGTATCGATAGTGATTTTGTATCGATTATCGATGGTAACAGTCGAGAGGTTTTTCTAAGATACGATATAGACAGTGTGTGTTAAGTGTTTTGTTTGATTGTTATTGTTAGGTTAAGAGATTATTGAGAGTTCACAATTATGTCAATAATTAGTATATAAGAAGTGTTTTTCTAAGTCAATACTTTTTTATTTAGTAACACATCAAAGTTTTACAACAGTTAAACACACCAACTTTATCGATATGACGATATTTTGAAACATTTATAGTATAAACCCGTCTTTATGCTCATTTTCATTTGTTTCTATTTGAAAGAATCAAGAGTAGAGTGTCTCTCATTTATATTATTTATCTAAAATGTATGAGGAAAGAATTTTACTTCGAGCCTACTAACAGAGAAATAATTGATGATTCATTTGGAGAAAAACATCCACGGAGAAGTCCACAACGTTTATTCTCTTGACCCAGCCAACACTAGCCACTCTAGGTGATTCATGCACAATTTATTAAATATAAATTAGTATTTTTTTAAATACATTTTTAGTTAAATTTACCAAAATAAACCAACCACGGCGTTCAATTATTTGAACTTAATAAATTTATCTTATATTACACTGTTTTTTACAATGCTCTACTTTGCCAAAGAGTGAACAATGGCAAGGAAGTTATAGCATTTAAAAAATCTTAAAAGAAACGGAATGCTGGCAACAGAAAGATCTGTGATTGGCATTTGGAAAAACGGAAAAGGATCGCGTAGCCAAAAAAAAAAAAAAAATCTTAGACAAAAACTATTATGGAACAAGATACTTTGGTAAGAGATCAATCCAAATTAAACTGAAACAGCCTCTTATATTCCCTGACAGTAAAGCATTAAACTATAATTAACAATGAAAGAATTTATTTTTTAAACTATTTTAGAAACGAATATTAAAATCTACCACATTTGGGGTAAATAGGTAATTGGACTTTGATGTTAAGGAACTCTTCCTATATCTTAGTGGTTCCCAAGACATAGACGTCTGCGGACCACTAATAGTACAAGAGCCCAAGAGGAGAAAAAAGTCAGTTATTTTTGAATATTTTAATTAAAACTATGTGTAATTACTAGTCAAAATTGATGAGTCTGCCTAGTATGCGTAGGGTGAATAAAAAATGGCAGTTTTTTAAAAACGTAAAAAAAAATTAATTTTTTATTCGGAGCTCTATATCTTTAAAACTACCAATAACAATAGAAAATCTGAAAGAACATTATTTAAAGTAGAGTAAATTTGCTAAACTGTAAACCCAGAGCTGTTAGCACTCAAATTAAAGCTAGTTTAATGGGGTATGAATTAGATTAATACGTTTATCGTCGTATGAGCAGTAGTTTTCTTGATATTTACTAAAATAAATTGATTCATAGTTGTTCGGACAAATTTTCATTTGCCAAATTTATATTCATATGCTAATATCATAAAAACTACTATCCCTACGAAGATAAGTGTCATAAACTACTTTATAGTATGTTAAATTTCCTTTATTTTGAGTGGTGGCAGACATATGTGATCTAGAGATATATTTTTTCAAAAATCAAACATTTTATACGAACAACTAGAAATTTTGATTTCTGAAACGAACAGTTTGTGATTTTATTTAGTCAAATATCATAAAAACGACAACTCATACAAAGCTAAACGTTATAAACCATTTTATAGTAAACATAACTAGCATTAATTTGAGTGCTGACAGACATCTGTATGTCCTGTGGTTACTGAAATAAAGCTTTTCAAAACTCAAACTTATTGTCCGAACAACTGTAAATCAATTTATTTTAGGAAATATCATTAAAACTACTATTTTTACGAAGGTAAAGGTCATAAACTACTTTTTAGTAAAATTATTTAGCTTTAACTTTAATGAGTGCTAATAGAGATTTGTACTTCGAATGGTTATTGAGATATAAATTTCTCAAAACAAATTAACTAACTATTAATCTTTCAGTAGATTTTTAAAAAATGTTCCTATCCAGTGGATATGTGATACAGTTTTATCTTTTTTTATGATTCCTGACTCGATGATTGTGAGTTATTCACTGGAATTTTTTTTCTTTATTATTTAATAATTTCTTTTATATCAGTAACTAAGGCGTTATTCACCAGTTCTACAAAGTACGTGTTAAAGGGACAAAAAGACTAAACAAGTGCTGAAAATATAATCCAAGTGACCTATGATACTTTGCATATCAATATTTATGCAAAGCTTAGATTAGATAACAACGCGTCGAGTGGCTTATCTCAAATCAATCTAAATTTGAAAATTAATAACGTCTTTTATGGTACTTTGCTACTATAAAAAATAGCTTGATGAATTCAATGACAATAAACAATAATTTTCCAATTTATATAAATTAATTTATGAACTAAAGAAAAAAAATAGTATTAATAATTTCCATTATAATAAAAATATATAATTCATATTATAAAATGAATACTACACAAGAGAGAAATACTTTATTTATTCATCTATGCTGCCTAAATACATTAGGTTGCCATCTCACACAGCATACTTATCAATCCGTAATCGGACATATTACACATACATGGTATAATTATAAAAAAAGATATACAATAATAGGATATAATAAACAATTTTTTTCACCCCTACAGCTTCCTTTTACAATCCATTTCGGTCTGTACAACCAACACAAATGTTTCACTCACTCCCATTATTCCCTCTCATTTCCGCTCAATTATTCAATTCACCCGATCAACAAATTCGCTCTCCGGAATTCACCCTCCTAGATCCTCTTCAGTGACCCGCTAAAATAATTCAATATTAGACGGTAATGTGAGATCAGACCCTCATTCATAGTCACAGCAGTAGATCAGTCTACCAAGAACAAACAACTAGATACATTTTACGAGAATAAGAATAACACATTGATTAAAAGGAAAATATAATAAAAAAAAACCGGTTATAGGAAACACTTGAACGGATAAATAAGTTTAAAAAAAAACACACAAAAAAAAACATAGTATTAATAAAATAAAATGATTTAATGAATAAATACGTTAAAAACGATAAACAATAAAACAATAAACAAACTAAATATTAATAGGTAAAAAAAAAAAAAAAATTAATTGATAGTAAGCAATGCTGCCCAAATACAGTGGGTAGAAATATAACACACAACATACTAATCTATCTTAAAAGATAATACAAAAACATTGGAGGAAAATAGTCCAGGTTGCGATCAATAAAGGTATCAAAATAGTGACAAAAAACTATTTATTGTTAACCCCACTTTGCAGGGCTAAATGAGAACTTATATCACACTTGGTTATATTTATTAACAACTTGCCTCCAGTCTACCAACATGTATATTTCCTCATATTGTTTTTATTAATATTTGATTAATTTTAGTTTTTCTATATACTTTATAAACTTAAGAATGGTTTTTTATTTTTAATGTTCTGTTAATACTAAAATGTTTGTATCTTTTTTTTCTCATTTAGCCTTAACGAAGCCCTGTAAAGTGGGGCAAAACGTTGGTCAACAATCAATACTTTTTTGTTACTATTTTGAAACCTTTATTGACCGCCACCCGGACTATTTTCCTCCAATCTACTTCATACGGTCAACTATCTTCTCCCAATAATACAAAAAAATAACATAAACAAAATACATTGGACATTGGTACAATATTTACAACGCTTTATTATTTGTTTTAATATTAAATTACATTAAATTTGTATTTATTTCATCGTCCTTTGTATTTTTTAGTTACTAATACTATATATTTAATTCTCTCATTACATTCTACTCTAGCATACCTCTTTTGTGGTGATTTATCACAAATATTGAGTTTACTACATATTTCTGTATTAAATTTATGGACTCAAAATTCAAAATTGATACTTTCAGTAAGCACACATAAAGAAATAATAAGAAAATGTAGTAAATAATTGAAAATATAGAAACGAATTAAAATAAAATAACATTAGGGAATAATGTTGACACTAAATAAATAGGTTAAAAACTAATGAATGAGTTAAAAATAAATGAATAAATTACAAAAATATAAAATAATTTTAAAACAAATAAATAATATTAAATAAAATAAACACTATATAGTAAGTAATCAAACCTATATTTGGTCATTACTTACTATTTTTAACTTACTTATTAGTCATGCAACATTTTAGCTCCATAATCTGACGTGCGGTGTCTAACTTGATTTGTATTTTTCATTCCATCATTGAAACGAAAAAAAAAATGTTTTCGACAAACTATAAATAAACATTTAAGCAATTGTATAACTTATTCTTGTATCTTTTTTTAATTCCTTTTTTCTTATTGTTTTTACCTAGACACATAATTTTCTTCAACTGGATAATACCAATAATTATTTTAGATATTTTATCTCAGCATCTTCCGTAGTGGATAGTTCCCAGATCTTATTATTAAAAAAAATCTTTTAATACTATGTCTATAATAAAACAATGAAGGTTGTAGTGTAGGTTACTAAGATCTTTTAACATGGCTAATACGCAAGTACCCGATATTATAACCAATCGATGGAAAATGAAACTTTAACGTTAATAACATCAGTTTTATGTTACTTATAATGAACTATATATTGAAAATTATCTGCGACATAATTATAAAAAATAAATTAATATCGATAAAGTAAAAATAATAATGAAATTAGGGTTTCATTGCTTGGAAATCCTATTTTTATAGCACTAACTTATGTTATAATGCTCTTTTCTCCCACTTGGTGAAGGTCCAGGTAACCTATATACAGATTGAGTATTATCGAAGAAGAATGTACTTCGATCACATATATCTAATGGATATTGAAATGCCAAGATTAATCCCTGACCGAAAGCCGTCATGACCCTAAGCCGTGACATACTTGAAAGAGACAAGATGGATGAACCGCGTCAAAAGTAATATTACATGTGCCATATGCGTAATCGTTACACGAAAATATAGCAATTAGCTGGATATGTTGTAATCCGTTGCGTGAGAATTATATGTCGTGTTTCAATGCCGGAATGTTACGCAGTGTTCATAATAGGCGGACTGAGGAGTTCAAAACTCGGACCCAAGAACTACTTATTAATCAGAGAACGAACATTATCAAAACAGATTTTAATTAAAATAATACTGATTTTTGATATCTCGAATATAATTAATAATTTATTTGTTGAAGTGATAGTCATGAAGGAAGTCATATTAATAACATAAACTTCATATTTACGAAATAAAAACTTAAAAGAATCAAATAAAATTAATTAATAATATATTTTTAACTATCTTGAATACAGGTATTACGCCATTTTAAACTAAAAACGTCCATTTCCCCTTTTTTTAAATGGAAAACTAATTAAAAAATTAATTATGATAATTTAATAGATGCTGAAAATATCATTAAAAGGGAAAGTTAATGTCTACTAATAAATTACTTTTAAAATTTCGTGATCAAAATATATATTTTTTTCAAGTAACATTAAAGAGTAAATAAAATATCTTTGGGCGCCAGAAAATATTTAAATAAAATTTGGTTATTTTGATTTTTCAATATTTTTAAGCATTACTATTTCAATCTGTATGTTTACCATATTTATTGATTATCAAATATCATAAATAGATGAGTACTTTATTAATGAGCAAAATTATTACTTGTTATTAGAGACATGATTTTTGTGAAGTAAAATCACTCAAAATCGTGCAGTAAAAATTAATATGTTTATTAAATACCCACATCCTGCAATAGTTAACCTTATTGCTTATTTTATAATATTAATGCATGGAAAGCTTACCTAACCTTGTTTCAATAAAAATTAACCTGACTGAATATTCTCAATATTTATGCCAACACATAAAAAGCCAAACTTAAAAACCTAATATTTTTTCTATAACTATAGAGCTATGAGGAAAAAAATTGTATTAAATTATTTCACATTTCTATTATGAAGTCTGAAATTCAACTTCTTAAAACTACCTCAATTTTAAGTTTTAGAAAAAACATGCAAGGCGCGTGTACAAAGTAGTATTTGAAAATATTCTTTTAAGCAAAATGTCCTTTTTAATTTTTCAAATTTTTTCATAGCATATTCTTTCGCTTACGTTTTCAATTGTGTATTTACATAAGAATACAGCATTAACCAAAAAGTAATAAATCAATGTAGAGAAACTTCAAAAAATTTGATTAAAAATGTATTGGGATGTTCACTTTTTTTTATATAATATTACTTAATTTAATATGACTACTAAAAAATTCAGACAGAAGAATGTAGGAATAAAGGCAAAGAAGGAATATAAGTTTATAGAATAACAAGCTTATTCTTGAGAGACTTTTTCATAGTTAGCCGAAGCCACTGGTTAATACTATTTCAAGAATATTTGTCACATGTGATTACTTTTTATTTTTTGGTTGAATTCGACTCTTCATAATAAATAATTTAAAAATAATAAAATGTTATTGAAATAAATAAATATTGGCATACTCAGTATGAGATAATTATTATAAGCAATAAATTAAATTTAGTAAAAACAATATAGGATTCGGAACCAAGGAACAAAAGTTCCAATTGCATGAAAATCCAGTCACTAGTTATCTTGCTTGACAATAGTCATTATCACATTACCATAGGAACTGGAAAAAATTTAATTAAAATAAAACTAAATTAAAAGTATTTTTAGAACCCGATATCAATCCATTCAAGATGAGCTTCTCAACCACCCAAACCCACTTCTTCCTAACCTGGTTTCTCCTTCACTACCAGATAATCCTCCTACACGTCTGAAAAGAAGATGGCTTCAAGATCTACTTATCTGAGTTCTACCTATGGGTAGATTCTCTACATGTCTATACCATGTAATTAATACATCACTATTCATCATACTCACATCACATTTACTTGGTATATATTTATTACAGTTGTAAATATCAGTTAATAAATTTAATTAAAAAAAAAAGACTTTTTGAAAATTTGGAATTAAAGCTTAGCCAGACAATTTCAATCAGGGCAAGATCAAGCTGATATTAAAAAAGTATAAAATCGATTATATGAAGTGACGATCCAGATATATCGATTTTAGAGGAAAGGTACTATATATTGTATACCTGCCTTAAATAGCTAAATTCAGTTGCTCAAAATTTGTAATTTCTGAGCAAGGCTCTTCAAATACATACATACATAAACACAAACACACCATTCAGTGTGAATTGCTTATTTTGTCTCAAGGTACCTAAAAACGGGTATTTCATTTGAAATGTCAAATGCAAAAATTTTGCATGCTAGTTATTCTCCCCCCTTTTTTTAATTATAAAACTAATTAAGAATTAGATACCACAGATAAATCAATAGAAGTTTAATCTATACTTGTCTGGCCTAGTTTTGCATGAATGAGGTTTCAAACTTCTACATCGCAGGACTGCGGGAGTGTCAATGCTCTTGTAAACTAACACAGCCACAAAAAAGAAAGAGGAAACCAACCTTTCGAGGTTGGAAAGTGATATAGATTCCTACTCTCCCTTAAGTATAGACAACGCTAACAAAAACCAGTTTCAGTCTGATACACAGTACCGAATCCAGGATTCATCAATTAATGTGAGTTTGAAGTTTGTGTTTTCCAACTTAGTATTTAAGTAGATTTGCACTTTTCATGGACTAGTTTCGAAGGTGGATTGGAAGAAGCGGTGTTTCCTTCGGTGTTTTCCTTTGCTCTCCTTCCTGTCTATTTAGAAAACCAAAAGCATACCGCAATGAAATGCCGAACTGTGCTAATGGTTGGCCTATCTCCCACAAAGGAGGGATGACAGCCCCGTCGTGCGGCCTTGGAAAGGGAAATGGAGAGAGTGTGTAGGAGGGGTTGCTTTCTCCACCAGTCGCTCACTAGGGCTTCCACCAACATCACGTAAGTCACATTACTCTTCATGGTTTTATGATATTATGCATAGATAAAAAATCATATAACTGGTATAACTCACTTTTACAACATGTGTATTATACATTGCAAGTAGAACTGGTAACGTAGCTAGACCACGGGAGTTTCAACGCTGTACGGGATGCCCCTAGAAATTTTAATTTAATGGAAGCATAAATAGTTCCATAATTATTATTTTGTTGTTATAGCCAAGCAAACACCTCGCCACACAGGTCCTAATTATAAAAATGTTTCTTTTTTGATGATTTCATTTCATGATATTTTTTTCCCCCACCAATATTGAAATATTACATACAACTTGAAAATTGTATATAGAATTTAAATAACACAAATTAATTTGAAAAAATAGAACAAAAAAGAACCGAATAGACATTAGTATAAAATAATTTATAATAAAGATCGTCATTTTCAAACAGATTGTATTATTTATTGTATAAAACTTGTTCAAACAAGCTAAAAGAATATTAGCCGCCTTTTTATATGTTTAGATAGAAATACAATTATTAGACAAACTTAAACCTACTAAGGAATCAATCATTTTAATATTTCTGGACATTAGTTTATCTTACGACTATTTATGTTGATTTTTCAAAATAAAATAATATACAAGATACAATTATACAATACAAATATACAATTATTTATAAAAGAAAGCTTCCTTATAACAGAATTATCTATATCGGACATTATCGTGAACGTATACAATCTCCGATCGCGACAATCTACAATCACAATCGGACAATACAGATTATCAACGCCATTGTCTCGGCAACAACGGAACAGAACAACTTAATTAACCATTATTGCAGATTATCACAATTTTCTAACAGTTAATAGAATTTATCTAGGGACTTAATTGATAGCAAGCTGCGACTTTCTTCCATTATTTTCCAATTTGAAAATTATAAATTTTGAACACGTAATAAAAAAATAAATTTAAAATAATGCATATTTGTACAAATATCATAAGAGGGTAGATTAACATATATGTATAGTAGATTTACTGTTGTTTAGTAAAAATATTAATATTAATTCATGTTTAAAAACGTTACATGAAAATGATTTAATTTAAAAATCTAATAATTTAAACTATTAAACGTTGATTTTACTTCTTAAAACACGCAGTTAAGAGAAAAGCGCTGGGATCTCCTGGAATTCTGTGTTTTTATTTACCACTGGGGGAGGGGAGTATAGTCCGGAGTTCCCAAGCTAAATGTAAATATTGTACACAGGATTAAATTAAATAGTTAAAAACGTTTATTTATTTTTTCCTATCTATTTATTATTATATCATTTCTGCTCCTATTTCAATTAATGAAAACTTTATAATAACCTTCTCCGTGAATTTCACGTAATTAACCGAACTAGCTATAACTTTGGCAGAGCCTAAGCATATTGAAATCGTATGTACCATCGGCAATATTTAGTACACTAATGACAAATTACTTTATCACAGGCTGCGTTGCGTTAATGGCACTTTTATAGTATTAAATTTTTGTTGTAATAATAAATATAACGATCAAAAATGCTCAAACTTCGTGTATCTTGCATTTTATAAGCAGGGTTTAGTTCGTTTAATTATGTTTTATCTACTTGTTTAACTATAACTGTTTAACTCTGTAAATCCCTCATGTAGGATTCAATAAAATCCATTTTCAAAGGGGATGACTGAAAATTCAAAAAAATTGGGTCAAATATATTAAATTTCAGGAATATTTGATTTTTTTTTTACATACTTAAATTAAAGAAAAAAAAAATTTTTTAATCTATTTTTATGATTTATTAAACTATCAATAAGATAATTACGTCCGCTAGAAATTCCTAGCAATTAAAGTTAATTCAGTTGCTTCGCAACTTTCTTTTCTTCGGGTTCAGACAGCTTAATGCTCACTTCTTCTTTAAAGAAAGTTCATAATCCTAAGTGTGGAACCAAAGGAATAGTTGAAGGATTTTTCACAATTCTACAGATTTTTCAAATATTTCTCATAAACATAAATATACGGGAATTTGACAAATTGATTAGAAATATTAAAATAAAATAATTTAATGTTTTATTTATTGAAAATGTCTTGTTATTTTGTAAATAATTTTATAGTTTAAAAACAAGATGAGTGTAGGAATGATATTCGACTTGATTCCCACTAAAGCTTTATGATAATTAATTTAATCGTATGCTTTTGTAATAAGTTTTAGCTGTAGCAGGACAACAGAACAATTAATTTTTTTTTTCGTGTCCCTTATGTCTTAGTTCAGAAGTTTGTGGGTTCGAATCCCACTTAGATCAGTCAATATATATTCCATGGCGATCCCGAGAAAAGAATCTGACATCCCCACTCTGGGACTGTGTAGGTCTTTAAAGGAGGACTAGAGCTAAAAAGAAAACTGATATCTTTTTTAATTTATGTTATCATCCCATGAACTCGAGAGAGTTTGAAATAAAAAAGAGACGTGTATAATTTCTTTTTAAACGCACATTTATATACCATTGTTCAATGGTATAATAAAGAAAAATTCCGTTGTTTCAATATATTTAATTGAAACTGAGTTACAATTATCAGCATATTTTAATTATATTAATAGATATCTTTATAATCAAAGCCGTTTGTTGAGTTTCCGTGATCTTTATGGTATTGTGGGGACTGTATAACTTCTCCTCCGCGTCAATTTTTAAGTTTTAGCTATAGTAAAATTAATCAAGAGTGTTGGATACTATACAGTCCCTGACCTTAATTTATAATTAAATATGTTTACTGTTTAAGCTTTAATAATGTTTACAAAGGATTACAAAGTGGAGATGGCATAAATCAATAATAAATTAATAGTTAAAGAAGCAAATACCAATTTTACATTACAAGATATCGAAGCCATCTTCTTTTAAGGAACCTCGGAGGATTTGTCATCGGCATACGTGGTGAGGATAGTAGGATTGGTTGAGATGTCAGCTGTATAGACTGTAGAGGATGGAACCGAGGATACTACCGTGAGGAACACCAGCTGACAGATATAAATATAAAATTAAAATCAGGAAAGTTCATAAATGTTTTTCCGATTTTAATTTTTATGTTACTGCACTATAAATAAAACAAACAACAACTTAAATATACAAACTGGATAACGAAGTTAACTTTTTAAGAATAAATAAACTGAAGATATTTATTTTTACTCAAATAAACAGAAATTAATATTATTTTTTCGGCTATTTTTAAATATTTCAAACTCATATTAATATTCCATAGTTTCACTATCACTGTTTATAATTGAAAATGCAAAACAAGAATATATAATTTAACATTTATACATAAAAAAAGAAATGACTAGGCCAAAAGTGCTAAATTTTACAAACAATAATGCTCAAATACATTGTGCTGCTATAAAATATCAATTGTATAATAGTACATAATATTGCGTGTGATGTAATTCAGTCAAAAAGTCCTTTAGTATGGATATCAATAAGGTTATATGATTTGTATTTTTTTTTTTTCGAGGTTGTAAGAATAATGCAAATATTCACATAAAAGTGAGTCTATTTCAACAATAAATGATAATAACAAAAAATTAAAAATTTTCAATATAATTAATTTTTTTCCTAAACAGTAGAAACAATTTTAAATGGTGATAAATTATTTTGATTTGCATGATGTAATGTGGTTAAATATATGAAATAATATTCTAGTTCTAAAATAACTGAAAATTTTTGTAATATACTTTCTCATTGTATCCACAATGTAATAGATATTGAAATTGTTGTTCGGATTATGTATTCACAGACCGAGCAGCATACAGCAAAAATATAATTTAATTCATACAGCCGTAAGATTGCAATTATTATAGACATGGAAAATCCATGGCTGATTCCATGCTCTTTCCAACAAAGTAATCAAAAAAAAAAAATCATATTATTGTACTGAAAGAATCTATTTTTTCCAGGCTGTTAATTCCACTCATGCACATTGTAACAACAGGTAAAAAAAGTAAAAATCATTAATTTAATCAATAGGATAACTTGCACTTTAATAAATTTTATTGAGACAATAGAATCATTTAAAGAGAATAAATCAATTTATTAATAATAATTTATTTTCAATGAACTGAATGCGCCGTGTTCAACCTCTTAACCTCAGCGAACATATTTAGAGTTTGAAAAGGAAAAAAAAGAAGAAAAATTGAATAAGAAATTTTAAATTTCAGCTATCTGGAATAACCTTTAACTATTTGTATAGTACTTCGGAATTTCTGCCTAATAGTGATAATACCCAATATTTCAGTTTTGAAATATCTCAGTTTTTATCACCTGCCTTATATTGAGTAATCAGTATTTATTTAGAGATCTAATTATCTTTAACGTTTTTGGAACTAATTTAATAGCTTAAGCATCTTTGTCCGACATTACAAAATTATCGTCATATCAACGAATAAAAAATAAATTTCTTATTACAGTTTACACGTTTATAATAATTGTATATTGTGTGTGGAATCTGTATATTATTCTGGAATCCGCTTGTTATACTGCTGTTGCAGTATCACTCCGTTACCATTGGATACGAAGAACAAACCACACGGTTGCCTAATTCACATTAGAAGACACACACACGGTTCAACTTTGATGAGCATGTCGCCCAACCAAGTACAAGATGGTGAAGACAGTAGAACATTATTAGACTTTTTTCTACATTTTGTGTGAGGGATTCTGAGAGATATTTGGTTCTAATACAGCAGAAAATATGACGTAGGTGTACGTGTTGGACAACACGTCCAGACATGCCTCAACTTGCACATTAGGCACCACACCTCAATATCAAGCTGGTTTGAATTCAGGTAACCTGGTTGTAAAACTTGCGATTCGGTCGCCTAGCCTGCCCACTATCCAACATCGACCACAAACAGATGTTCTACAACCAGTAGTATCGTGTACTGACTCCTTAAAGCTGACTCACTCTTATCGATTACCGTTTCCTTAGGTATCTCAAAGTCATTTATCTTCAAAACCTGGACCACCCCGGTCCCCCGGTTTGACCACATCGATGTCACAGCCTCGTAAGATATACTCCCTCCTTATTTAGATGTATTCACATTAAACCTGATCAACAATTCTTAATATTTTTCTTTCAAACACCAGAAGCATGACCTCACCAGCTCTGTAACGAGCCCTTAGACCCATATCCATGAAATGGACAGAATAAAGTATAACTCCAGGTCAACGATCGAAAATTCGTATTGCTAAGTTTATGATACGAAACAAACAGAAAGTATTCATTGCTTCCAACCTAAATATTGAAATGTAAGTTTAATAAATTTGAAATGCATTCGAAAATTATATTGAAACATTGCTGAGGAAGTGTAGCTTCAGAAGAGTTGCGTCATTCAGAGAAATTGAATTTTCTTTTAGGGGCAAAACAAATACGTACCTGAAGTATTGGGAGATTTTTTTGTCATTTAAAAATAAACATTCTTTTGAATGCAAATTAGAACTATCAACTTCTTTTCTCAGGACTTCGAGGTACCTAGAAGGCGCATAGCCCAAGGAAGGTCGCCAGAAACCCTACACTGGCTAGATCAAATTAGCTCCGATCGGCTTCAGCGATCTTACTGTTGATTTTCTAAAAAACATTCAAAACTAGGTATATAAACTTTTGCACCTCCTCTGAATGGTCCAACATAAAACAACACAGCCTCTGCTCCTGTTTCTCCTACTCCAAATACTTCTTCTTGGATTTATTGATAACTAAATCAATTTTTTCAACTACTTCTAAGTGCACACCCTTCTCCAATGCTAATTAAGATCTCCAATGCCGTTGTTGACTCCTAACCTAACAGCTGAACCGTCCTATAGAGTGAAATCCAGAGTTGGGATGGAAAGTTCTTTTCGTTACGTGAAATAAGAGGTATGCCACAGCGTCACTCTGTCTCACAACACACTTTTTTACTACGTATCTAGACCTATTTCAACTATCCATCGTAGTGATACCCAACCCATTGAAGTCTGCGGACCACAAAGGAGGAAACTGGACCACGGGTGCTCATCCCGTTCTCGACTCAGAAATATCCTCTCAAAAAATGTATGAAAAGTATAGTGCATTTGTTCAAACCTTAAAAAAAAAAAAAAAAAGCTAACACCCAAACATCAGGAAATATACTATGTTACAATTATTTAAATTTATATTTGTGTTTATTAATTATTCTCATAAATTTAATGATGAATGATTATTAGATGTCGTTACAATCTTTCAATAATATGAAGACTGAGGTAGTATTCAAAGAATAAATTAAAAATAATAACAAATGTTCAATGTCGATAAGTCTTGGTGAAGCAAATATTAAATAAATTAATATAATCTTATTATGCCTTAATATAATATTATATATGAGGAGAAGATGGTTGGGGGTGCGGTCAATGAAAAACACAAATAAGTTAATCATACTTATTTGTGTTTTTCATTGACCGCACCACCATCTTCTCCTCATTTATCATCCACGGTCAACTATCTCTCATAATTATAATATTATATAATTCCTTAATATTAATTAAGGAAATTAAATAAATTATTTTATTTTGGTTTAGAAGAAGCCTTAACATTGGGAGTAAAACTTGAAAAAATAAAGCCTTATAGTAAATATATGTTTTAATAAAAGAATAATTGAGTTGTAACTTTTTAGACGGGATAAACATGACCAGCAATTTGACTGAACGCCCCCAATAACTGACGCAACTTAAAAGAAATCGTGGCACTGTTGCAAATTGCGTTGCATTATGTTCGCAAGTGTTGCTATAGTTTTTCCTAATACTAATTAAAACAATGTCTGTTAATTTACCTACAAACACTATTGTCGAGGGCTAAATGAGCAGATTATTCGAGTAGTATTAGCACAAAAATAACATAATATGGGGAAACATTCCGTTGCTCCTGGATCCATTTCAGAGCCACCAATTCAAATTGGATGTTATATTCATTCAATTTTAATTGAATATATATATATATAAGCAACGCAAATAATGAATATAAACAACACAAATAAGAATATTCAAGATTTTTGTTAGGCTTTGTTTTCGATTTTTTTTTACTTTTCGCCGAGAACGGTTTCACATTAATAGATTTCGAAGGAAAGTACAGAGCTGACACCATTGTGAGGGTTCTAACCGCACTACGGGTGCACAAAACATGCCCAAGGCGAAGTTTCTCTCCCCCTACATGGGGGCGTAAAATGGTTTCCTTTGAAAACGTTAGGGAAAACAGGCCACAGGGAATTGTAAAGTGGGAGATGGCTCCTTCAATACGCCGATACAAAGGTGTCATATCAAATATCAAGTTTGATTGACATCAAAAAAGCAAAGCCTAAAGGGTTACCAAACCATGTAATGAGCTTTAAACGCTGAAAGTACTTAGTAAAGGAAAAACGATCGTGTTTTCAACAAAGGAAGTGGTTGAAATAAAGAGATAATAAGATGATGGCGGAAGCAGTATTAGTGCAAAACTGCATGCTTTAGCTCGTTACCAAATATATCAAGATAATTTCTTATAAACTGGTAATTGCCTTATGAATTAGTAAAATAACAAAAAAGGAAAGTCGTGTTTCATAAATTTGTATCCTTAGCACTGATAAAATCATTCCATGTAAAATAAATTTCTACATATGTTATTTTTCTCGTTTCAGACTATATGCGCTTCGAAACTGAGGTCTAATCTAATAAAATAAGAATTTGAAAATCAACAATGTATTGGTAAAACGAGACCCGAAAATAATTTTAATTATTCTTGAAAATAGGATCACTAAGAAATAATCTAAAGAACCTGGAAAAAGTTAATTAATAATAGATAGTAATAACATGGAAGGAATATTTATGACGTGTTAAATGTAAAATGTTTTATCATGTTAAATGTTATAAGTATAGGATTGTGAGCAGCCAATTTAAAGTAATGTTAAATGTTAAATGCATAAGAGCTCTAAGCGGAATTCTGAGTAACTTGTTTTATAACTTTTCCTTCTACAACTTCTTGTTACTGTTTACTTTTACGTTTTGATTTAAGTTATTTATTACAACATGCCTAAATTGAATGAAAAGTAGAAGTTGTGTAAAGTTTGGCCACTGAGTGCCTTGTTGATCTTCAAACTTGTGAGGAAGAAAATCAAGATGAGCTAATTGACAACTGTCATTACATTATTATTATTATTGTCATCCATTGCTTTATTAGTTGTAAAAAAAATCCAATACAATACTAACACAATCAAAACACAAACTACGAGCAAGTAACCTATCACTACAACAAACAAAATAGTGATGAGCTTAGCTGGTTAGTTGTGTGACGTCATTCTCCAGTTAGCAGACTTATTAACAGACTCTCAACCAAGGATTTTACGAAGGATTTTGGACTGTAAGGATTGGATTCGGGAGGAATTTGATGGTTTAGTGGAGCCCCAAAGCTCAACTCCGTATGTCCAGATAGGCCTTATAATAGTCATGTAGATCAGTCTTTTGGAATGGATTGACAATTTAGACCGTTTGTCAAGTAAATGTTGTAATAGTCGGAATCGACGAGTAGTTTCTTGTCTTTTTAGTCTTGTATGAGGATTCCATGTCAGTCGTTTGTCGAGATGTAGTCCTAAGTAACGGATCTGTTCGACAGGAATAAGTGGGGTATTATTAAAGGAAACTGTAGGGCAAGAGGTCATGGGTTTACGACGAAGGGTAAATGTGATATCAATGATTTGGTGGGATTTATTGGAATTAATTTTAATCCTCCAGTTTTGGCACCATTCTTCAAGGGTGCTGATGTGGGATTGGAGGGTTTATTTTGAAAGTTAAAATTATAAATAGTTTTTTTTAAAAAATTACAAACTTTTTCAAATTCTTCCTAGCTAAAATTTTATTTACTATAGCTGACCGTAACTTTTTTATTCAAACGACTACTCGACACACGAACAAAAAACGGTGGAAAATGAGGTGTATGCTAAACGTTATGACAGCAACGGACTAAGTAAGAATGTCTATTTGTTCAATCAGATATATATCAAGTCTATTTAATACCTACACTTATAATTGATTACAATCAACATTAATTTATGTATATAAATATCCACTGGTAAAAATATGCTTTCCTCAACACATTGCAAATCTTTGAGGGAATAGATCACTTAAAATTATATTACTTACTACAACTAGAATCAAAGGATCATAGATGTAAGGAGCCTTACCTGTAAAAAGACAATAATAAGGTTAATAATAATAATTATACAAATTAATCCATTAAAAAATAAATCTTAAATTATGTATCAAAATCAAATAACATGAAATCGATAATGAAAAAGAAATATAAATAATAAATTAGAATAATCAGGGGAAATACATAGTTTTTAATGACAAGATAAAGGAATTTATAAACTATAAAACATATTAAGAACAATTATAAGCATGATAAAACATCATTTCCGATAATAAAAATTCATAAAAAGTTGGTGTATATTCGATCATATCATCATAGAATAAATAAAGAAGTGTTGACAAAGATGAGTAACCGTGTTAAAACTCATCCTCATGTATTCCTCAGTCCATAATTTTCGGTGCTGTTTATTCATCATAATTGTTCGATAGCACTACGGTCCTATTCAGTCAGAACAGTCCTCGACTGCATTTCTCCATCCTCCTATTATTAGGATTATTATATTATTCTGCCCCTCTTTATGGTATTTATCTGGGGGTTTATATCAGTTACTCTGGTTTATATCAGTTACTCAGATCTTCTTTGCCTAAGACTCCCTTCTTTAGTTAAGCTATAGATTTTTCTTTCCCACACGTGCAACGACATTTCTTCATGAAATGTAAGAGACCATGACTCGCTTTCATACATAAAAACGTTGTAGAATCGTCCGATATACTCTTACTTTTATATATAACATTATGTATATAATTAATATATTGTGAGTTCTGAATATATCTCGATTTTGAAAGCAGTCATACTACCCTTAATTTGTTTTCTAATATTATTATCCTCAGTGATACTTAAGCTTTGAAGGTTGTCACTAAATGTGCACTTATTTATTTTTTATTTAGTCCTGAATTCCTTGCAGCTTTTTCGCCCTGCTTAAATGCTCTTAGGAAGACATTGGCTATTCTTCCTGTAAGTACAACATGATTAACAAAGTGGATGTGACAATCTGTGATGCATCCTCCTGACCATATGCGGACTGATCTAATAAACAGTTACCATCACTATTTTAAATAATACTGTCTAAAGAGGGTTTCAATTATTTTGATTTCTCATCATTCCTTTCACATCCTGTAGGACAATAAACATTTTTAGGATGTCTCATGAAGTTTATCAGGCTTATTAAAATATTATTGAAAATGAAAAACGTATACTAAGCAACAACAATAGAAAAAAAACCCACAATGATGATTGAATGAAAACTCAAAAATATGAGGAAAAATTAAAAAAAATAATTCTAAAAATTCAATCCAACAATACATTCATACAACAAAATAACTTCATGGCACATATCAACAATTACATCAAGATATTTCCCTTCTTTTTTTCTCCATGATATGCATTGTTGGTGCAATTTTCTCATGCCAAGTAACTTTCTCTACAAAACTAGCAGCCGTCACCTTTCACAGGTTTGAGAATAACTATCTTACATTCCCACAAATGGCTAATTTTTTAATTTTTTTTTTTTTTTTTTTTAAATTCAGAATGGTACAACATACATTTTTTATTTTATCGAAGAAATTAACAACAAGAAACTCCTCTATTTATTTTTATCAGATTACTTAGGAGATGCAGGTACACAATTTGTATAGGGGAACTAAATCCTAAGAAACTGAATACAAATTCCATTCGTGAAAAGGCGTAATAAAGAAATATCGAATATCATATTCAGGCTTGATCATAAAGACCTCCAAAAATAACTGTAAAAAACTTTTTACGTTTAATTTTTAACCCAATATTTAAATAAAATTAATAAGGAGATCAAAATTTGCAACAATAAGTTCAAATTCACTATATTTCCAAAGTTTTTGTATCAATTCTTTGCATTAAATTTAATTCTTATTCGATTCTGATATAAACAATGCTTATGTTTTTTAGATTAATTAATTCTTTATTTTATTATGTACACCAGTTCTCCCTGCATTTTATTAAAATAAAAATTTTACTTCAAATGTCGAAGGAAAAAAATTATCGTGATCTCCTGAGTAACAACTGCATAAGGACTGAATGCGAAGGCAGACCAAGGAAGTTCGAGTTGTGGAAGGTGAAAATGTAGTGGTTCAGGAGTTCTGAGGATCAGGAGGAATTCTGAGAACAAAAAATTGTGCATTATTTGAAATTATGAGGGTGTTGGGAAGGGATTCTACATAGGAGGGATATAGACGCTCAACTTGCCTCTTAACAACTGGGAAGATGATATGTAACATATAATGTTGGTGAATGATAACAATTTTGTTTTGGTCAATCGAACCCTGTACAACGCTTTTCAGTCCACAGGAGTATCATTTATATGTTGTTGTTATATTACTGGACTGTACAGTCATAAAGACTAGAGGGGGGGAGGGCGCCTTATGCCACTATCAAATCCACGTATCCCAGCACCACCTAGAGGATAAGCGGATAATTAGACGCCAAGAGGACGAAGGGGATTGGGGGTGTGCTGTTGAGGGTGGAACGAGCCTTCCTATTCTTCTTGGTACCACGGCTAACTAAATATGTCTGGCTAAGAAGACAGCATCGAGCGCTGTAAACGGCGCAGCGCAAAGAATGACCACCTTTCTCCATTGAGTAGCAGCGGCACACCATCCATCACGTGACCCATAACATATGGGGCAGACAGCGAGCACCCAACACAAGTAAGATCTTTTCTACCAACCCAAATGGCGACCCTCGTCGCATCTGACCTATAGAACACTTTTTCCCCAAATCTAAATTTTCACTTACCATATTATATTCTTTTCGGCCTCCCACTTCCACCAGTTATTTCATTTTATTTTAATATATTAATTTTCTCAATATCACTTTTTCTAACAAAACCCCTTTTGGTATCACAATACCTAGACCTGGATCTAATTCCTTCATAACTTAAAATTTGAGGAAGGTCCAGTCAAAACAATCGTTAACGTCAATCAATAAAATAATGTATGAATGAAAATAATTCCATTAAAAATTAAGGGCTTTGTCATTCTACTAACTAAAACCTAGGACTAGTATCACCACCGAATTCAACTTCTGGGAGGCATAGCTAATGTTAATGACAATGATAACCTCCATTTTAAAAAGTAGATTTTAATCTGAAATATAGTTAAAACGTATTTTATCCATAGTGAGTTTTTTAAACAACAAATTGGTATTTCATTCAGTAAAAATAACTGGAAATTTACCTGTAGCTAGAAGTAAATTTAAACTAATTTCTTTTAGTGAATTTTTATGTAAACATGTTTGACAAAAGACGATGGTAAAAGGTTTACCACTTCTTGGAGTTGTATATTTTCTATTCTATTCTCGTATATTTTTAAGTTTATAGCCTTACTCTTTTAATATAGCAGCCTGTTTTTCCTTAAGGTTATCTTTGACGAATCATCTTAGTCTTTGCATCTTTTTCTTTCTTTTTTCACGCCAAATATGTACTGTCAGCGAAAGGAAGCGTCTAGCCAGGACTGCTACTGTACTTGATGGAGATTTTTTCTTCTTTTGCACAAATAGTGGACATATTCCAAGTACAACGTTGGCTGGCCCTGAAGTCTTCTACCAGCAGAGTCATAGTTGCCAGTCTTCAGTGGATCACTGTGTTAATTCATCCTAACCCCTTGGCAGAACCATTTCGGCAGGCGAGTCTCTATAGGACTTTCTCTGTTGAGAGGGCTTCTAGTTCTCCCCTAATTCTTTCATAGCGAAGTTCCTTTTTATTATTCCTGGAATCCAACGGATGAACCTAATTTTTGAAGTTGTCTCTCCACCTCCATGTTGGTCTGTTAATATCTAGCTTTCTGTTCCATATACGATTTTTACTTCCGTTAGTAAACCGATTTTCTTTACTTAGTTTATACTAAAAGATTTAAATATCAATTTTAGACGTACTTACTGTTCCAATTTTTTAAACAAGGACCTGAAGTACTCTCATGTCTCGGCAACATATGACAAGTTCGGGAAAAATCATCATCATGACCTGCAGATGTTCCACCCTTAATCCTCAACACCGCTTGTTCAGAATTTTCTTAGAATGAAAAATTAACAAAACAATCTTCCTTATGTTCGCAATTTCCTATGATTATAAAACTTGGCAATATTCAATATAAACATCAAATCATCTTTGGAGTTGGAATGTATGTAGAGGAATAGTTGAGCTTCATATCACCAAATCATACAAAAATACTGTATGAAATATGCCTTCAACACAATGCCATGCATGCTTCACTGGTTGGCTGGTTGGATTTAAAGTGGACTGTATAATTAGAAAATGAAACATGATTGAATGAAAATAAGATATTATTTTCTAAGCTACAGTAGGTGTGGGGGGTGCCGAAATGAAACATTTATGGTTACAAGGGTTAATAAATTTTGAATGACTGGGCTATGGAAAATTGTATATATAATGAGGTGGTTGATGATGATGTAGATGTTAACTATTGCTAGGTGGACTTACTCCATGCTTCCTTCTTCCCTCCGCATTCCTATACCTTTCTCTGCTCTGCTGCTAGGAACCACTCCAGTAAATATACTCACTCGCGGATTTTACTGATGAGTGAACTAAAGAAAAATTGCTTCTTCTGGCTCTATCATCTGCCTGGGTTACTACTCCTCACCACAGAGAGCGCTAGATGAGATGAGTTTTGACTGCTGGCCACATAGGCGCTAGTATAGCCTACATTATGGCAGCCCCTCCAATACAGCCTTTCGGTTGCCGTAGGTTACCCAGAACAAATACACTTTTGAATATGTTTTTGTGCAATATTTGGTTATTCTTAAAAGACTTTATAAAAGAGGAAGTTATTTTTCTATTCTATTCTGTTTTTTGACAATGTAGTTCCAATATATTTATTTATTTTTGTAAATCTACTAAACAAAAAAACTCTAGTTTTTCAAGAGTTTACAAGTCAAATTTCCAAAATTTTGTACTCTAATAATAATAAATGTTATGGATTGTCACATTTTCTTTGAAGCAGCTGTTGTGAATACACTGTTGTGTATTCTTTATCTAATGAGTTTAATATTGCGATGTGTAACTTTGATTTCTTCATTGAGACCAACAGATAGCACTGTATTGGGTATATACCATTTCACGAAACGTCCTTCATTAAAAAGAAGTAAAATATGTTTTGAGATTTAGGCTTTCATACTTATTTATTTAACAATATACACTGTAGGTCAAATGATCAGGACTTGCATTTTTTATTGTAAAAGCTCTCCCAAGATGGTACTTTCGCATCTTCAATATATATTTAATATAATACAAATCCATTTTAATATTGTCTACTGTCTGACTCAACACAGTTGAGCAGCAGCTTGAGATTTTCTGGAGTTCCTTCTTTAATCTGCATTTTCTATTTATTTATATTGCTCATGAAGTTATAAAGATTTATTCTATATTCTCTTAATTATTGGCTAAAAATTGTTGTCAATTATTTTAGTAAAATTATAATAAAAAAAAGTGCTAATTAAAATCTGCAATAATTAAGTATGGGAGATACTAAAAGTAAATTAAAATACGCCTTATAACCAGGGTAAAGACAAGTATTAATTTGTAATTTAATGAATAATTAAAATTTTATTTTTATTTTTGGTTATTTTCATATACCTTCAAAATTATATTATTTCATGTTATTATTATTATTTTTCTTTAAAAAAAAAAAAGTTAATTATTAAGAAACTCTACAGAAAGCAAAAGTGATATTAATATAATTGGACTTTTTGCATATCAATTTCCAAAATACTAGAGGTGACCTTATTCATGTCAGCTGAAAACAGATTACTGAGATGAGTATTGGTTTGATTCTCTATGCTTTACTTTGCATGTTTTATTAATTCAGAATATAAATTTTCCGTTAATTTTTCTTTGTACTATTGATTCGACCTAATTTTAGGCCAGGCCTTAGGTAAGGAGTAGTATCGGAGATTCTCCACGATTATACTAGAACGTAGACGTACTTCAACAAATCTGAGAACAATGCATGGTATATTAATCCAAAAGAGCCTTTCCAGGCAGGATATTACAAAGCGGGCTAACCAGCTGTGAAATGGCGCTAAATGGCTGGAGCTGGAGCCTCTAATAAAAAACCACGGAGCAATTTCCGGATGGAACGAGACTGCAAGTCAGAACGGCCCTGACCTTGCCCGAAACACAATGCCTTTTGTAAATCGGTGCCTCTGCTGTTGAGTAAAAGTGTGTGTGCTGCTCCTAACGAGGCCCTTTCACTCCATACAACGGGTTCAAATTAACAGTCAGACCGCCATTTTCTAACCACTCAGGCATCCTACCTGAGTGATTGTGGAAAGGGTAATGCAGACGAAGATTGATGTACAGGAAATAAAAGGTTCAGCAATTTTTATAATGGAATGTTAGCAGTTGAATATCATTATGTGAGATTTAGTCTTTTAGTCCACGAGCCCAAGAGGAGAAAAAAATAACTTATACAACCCCAATTTTGTATTAATTTAATGAAAACATTTGAAGTTGAGAGTAAAAATTGAAGACTCAGCCAACCATGGCAAGAGAGATTAAAAAAATGGCGCCTGTTTCAGAAGTTACGAAAATTCATTCTTGGGTTCTTTGAAATTGTGCTTTATTTTCTGTTAGAAAAGTTTAAATTTTTGCCTGGACATACAAAGTAAACTGAAAAGTCAATATTGAAATATTTGAGTTGACTGTTTAAAACGTGACAAAAAAGTATGTTTTCATTTGGTGCTCCATGCCTTTAAAACTACCTACAAGAAAAAAAAAACGCAATAGAATAACATTTAAAGTGGAGTAAATCTGCTAAAATATGAGCTAAAATTAGTAAATTCTCGGCATATAATTTCAATTTTTTTTTTTAAATAGTGAAAATCAATCAATATTTAGTAAATTGATTTTGGTGAATATTGAACTAATGCTCCTACAAAGATAAACGTTATCAACTGCATTAAAGTACATTCAACTATCTCTCAGCTGGGCGATAGTAGTTTTGTGTACGTTTAATGGTTGCTGACATTTTTTTTCATAAAGCAAAAGTTTTTATTCCCGAAAAACCACGAAAATCAATATTTTTGCGAATTATTTTTGGTGAATATTAAGGAAACAGTAAACTCCTCAATTGAGGGCAAATAGACAGTACGTCGTTCGTAGAAGTATTGGTTTCCACGATATTTTACATAAGAAACTCACAAAATATTGATTTTTCATTATTTGGACAGTACTGGTTTTTGAAAAAAAAAAAAAATAATGTATCTCGGAAACTCTATTAGGGCTCATATATTAGCAAATTTACTCCACATTAAATGATCTTTTATTAAGCTTTTTAATGTTGTAGGAAGTTTTTAAACATATAGAAAAAATAAAAAAAATAAAAATTTTTTTTTAACGTTTTGAAACAACCGCCAGTTTTAAAAGAAATAAAAACTATGGTTGGCAGTCAACAATCTTGACTATATAATAGACTTGTAGGATTGATTTTTCCGTCCTTACAAATGCAAACATGCTCAAGATCACGGCATAAATTACTTTAAGAAGAAGATACATAAATTTATACTAATGTTTTTATAACAACTATGTATAGTTTTTTAATATGCTGAGGTGAAGAAAAGTTCCTATTAGAATATATTATTATTCTATATTTTGTAAAACGTTTCGGGATGAGTATGGGATAAACTCATGCACTATATATCCTAAAATTGTAACAAATAATTTAATATTATCAACAATTTTTTAAATGTTATATGTATACAATGAAAAAATCTTATAATCTATATTTACCTCATATTTGTCAATTATATCAATTTCTATTGTGGAATTTTGTCGTTTATATAAATATAATTTAATTTTTTTTTTCTACAATCAAATTATTTAAATAATGCCCTTCACTACTGGTGCATTCACTCCCTGGCTAACCACAGCATAACGTTAAAACCATAAATTTAACTTCAAAACCCCCCACATTTATAGACATGACACAAAACGCTGAAAGCAGAAGAATTCTAGAAGCAATTCATATAACTAAAAATAATAACATAGTGA
This sequence comes from Halyomorpha halys, assembly GCF_000696795.3. NCBI lineage: Eukaryota > Metazoa > Arthropoda > Insecta > Hemiptera > Pentatomidae > Halyomorpha > Halyomorpha halys. The sequence continues at coordinate 553,648 of NW_027106189.1, read as the reverse complement.
ACTATAAAACAGATACAAAAATTTTGAATAAACATTATGCCAATATAATAAAATGGCTTGCTATGTAAATAAAAAATCAGGGGAAATATTTAGAAATAAAATTGTCCAATTGTAAAAAAACATAATTTTTAAGTTATTCGTGATCTTTAGTTTAACATGTTAAACTGTGTTAAATGGAAAACGTATGTTAAATGGAGAAATATTTCCTTATTTTACCATGTTAAAACGATATAACATATAACATGGTTGAGAGTCTGTTACTAGGTTTATTAAATAGAGAATGACGTTACGCAACAGACCAGCTGACCTAGTCATTATTTTGTTTGTTGTGTTAGGTTACTTGATCGTAGTTTGTGTCATTATTGTTTTGGATGTTTTTATAACTAATAAAGCAATGGATGACAATAATAATAGTGTAATGACAGCTGTCAAATAGCTCATCTTGATTCTGTTCCTCACATGTTAGAAGATCAACAAGGCACTCAGTAGCCGAACATTCACATAACTTACACTTTTCACTTAATTTAGGCATGTTTTAATAAATTACATTAATCAAAACTTATAAGTAAACAATAGTACGAAGTTTAGAAAGGAAAGGTTACAAAACAAGTAGCTCAGAAAATCCGCTTGGAGCTCTTATGCATTTACCATTTAACATTATCTGGACATACGGAGTTGAGCTTTGGGGCTCCACTAAACCTTCAAATTCTTCCAGAATCCAATCCTTACAGTCCAAAATCCTTCGTAAAATCCTTAATGCTCCTTACTTTGTCACAAATCAAGTCATCCATCAGGACCTCAATATTCCATATGTTGCCGATTTGGCCAAAACCAGATACCGTTCCTTCCATAATAAACTTCTCAACCACCCAAATCCACTTGTTTCTAACCTGGCTTATCCTTCATTACCTAATAATCCTCCTAGGCGTCTGAAAAAAAGATGGCCTCGAGATCTTCTCTAGAAATGTTATTGGAGTTCTATCAGTGGGTAGATTCTCCACATGTTTTTATCATGTTACTATGTCACCTACAGCAAATTTACTTGTTGTATATATGTGTATACAGTTGTAAATATCAATAAATAAATTATTAAAAAAAAACAAAAATAAAAACCTTACAAAAAATACAAAAAAAAAAAATGTTAAATGATTTTAAATAGGGCTGCTCACAATCCTATACTGATAACATTTAACATGGTAAACATTTTACATTTAACACATCACGAATACCCCTACAGTAACTTTTCTTCACCTCAGCTTATTAAAAAATAAATATAATGAACAAGAGAGAAAAAAAAAATCCAGAATATTTATAGTTTTTATAACTTTCTTTTTTATCCCACAGCTCTTGGACTATGTGTAGGATACATTTTTAATAAAATTATAAAAAGTTACAATACATAGTAAATGTGTAAGGTTAACCCCATTTTTAATAACTTACGTGTCCACGTTACATAAAAATGTTTTCGAAAATACCAAGTAAAAAACGCTCTACGTAGTTCATTGATTTTACGCTAGATTAAGCGTTGCATTCTGTTGATTTTGTGTGTTGTTGCAGCTCACTGTAATGGATAATGACGCCGTCACTGATCTCGCCAACACTATTCGGCTTTAGCCTCCTGCCCATCTTCCTCACCGCCCTCACCTACTTCCGCTACTCGTCCCATGACCCGGAGTCGAGGCCCATTGACGTCAAACAGGTAATTTTTTTTTTTTTTAGTAGTAGTTACAAGGGGTACCTATACATGTGAGATCATCGATTTCATTAACATTTTTTGGTGATACTAGGTTCAAAAATATTAGGTAATTCTTAGTGTTTAAAAATAGTGTCCTAGGGTTTTGCCAATGCGAAAAATGCCAAGAAAAAAAAAAATTATGAAATTAGAAGATTGCTGATTGACCGGGTGTATTTAATGAAGAATAAGAATAAAAAATTGTGAAATATATTAGATCTTTTTAAAAACTAAAATACGCATCTTGTAAAGTAGCTTACAAAATTTTGTTTAGGAAAAATTAAGTCAGATTTGTTTTCAGCGTCTTTTGAGACCCTTAAATAAGAATTGTTATGTAAATTAAAAATAATAAATTTTTGGAGGATATTTGTTTTCAGTAATTCACAAGGTTTTATTCATATTCTTATACGAAATACACAATTTCATAATTTAAATGGAGTTTGGTCCGGGTGCGGTCAAATAAAATTCAAATAGTAAATTGGTGTACTATTTTGATTTGAACCAACGTTTCCCCACGTTGTAGGGCTTCGTAAGGGCTAAAAAAGATTTATAAAATTATGAATATAGATAAAAAAGATTAATAAAATTTGTATCCCTTTTCATCTCTTAATTTGTACTTTCTTTAATATTTCTTCTTTGTATCTGTTACTATTACCGTTTTCATTTATTGTTTATTCTTTTATTTATTTATTTTTTGTACTTATGTCAAGTGTTTGTATCTTTTTTAGCCCTGACGTGGGACGAAACATTGGCTCAAATAAAAATAGTACACCAATTTACTATTTGAGTTTTATTTGACCGCACCCGGACCAAATTCTATTCAGTTTATGAAATTGTTAATATTAATGTATTTCGTATAAGAATAAGAATAAAACCTTGTTAATTATTGAAAATAAATATCCTCTAACAATTTATTATTTTTAATTTACATAAAAATTCTTTATGCTGAAAACAAATCTGATTTTATTTTTTCTTAAAAAAAATTTGTAAGCTACTTTACAAGAAGCGTATTTTAGTTTTTTTATGTTTTTAAAAAGATCTAATATAATTCACAATTTTTTATTCTTATTCTTCATTAAATAACAATTCGATTTCAATATAACAACAAACTAATTAAATGCAGAGGCGGAATACGATAATATTAAAAATAACTAAAATAATAAACTATCTAATGATGACAGTTCATAGGCATTGTTAATTTAGTTTCATTTCCTAATTTATTTTTAATTTCATCTAGATTACTATATTTCTTAAGTGTGTCGATAATATATAATTTTAAATTAAATTAACAAAAATGCATTATGTATGCTATTCTCTTTAAGGGGAGCTATATTGTTGTCAGCATTCATTAATTAAAAATAATAATTTGAGGACAGTTAGTCGCTCTTAATTTTTTTGTTTTTCTTTACTGATATTACTTACTTCATCACTATAAAACTTATTTACAAAGTTAAAAAATATTATATTTAAGATTTAGTGTATAATACGGATACAAACTACTAAGATTTGCTTATTTGGTCATCTATATAGTATATTCATAGACTTTCTAATAAATTTGGAAATAATTAATAATTTGTATTTAAATCTTTCGAAAACGTACAAAAGATAATATCAATAAAAATAGAAATAAAATATTGATATTTTAATATCAAATAACAATACTGTAATATCTAATATCGACACTATAAAGTCTAATATAGATATTGTAATACATAATATCGAAGAAAAAACATCAATTTTTCAAGAAACTTCAGCCTGAAATTTAATTCAATTTACAGGTTTTAGATAATCAAATGTCAATATTGAAACATCTATAGATATAGATATTTGGGATTTTTCAACATATCTAGTTTCAGACAATGTCTAAGTTTCTAGTGCCCAATTTCTCGCTCTCGTAAATTTGTTTATTGTATTCGATACGACGTTTCACCATTTTGCCATGTCACTATTCTTTTTAGTTTTAGTTAAGTATATCATTTTAGTGAAGGATCCAGGAAAGTCTTTCTTTTTAATACCTTTATTTTTAACATCGAAAAAGTAGGCAAATAGTCTAATTTAGCTGTAGCATGAAATGATCGAAAGTTCCTTTAATTATTAATTATTGCTACAAGAAAGTTATATATACAATTGTTTATAGGAATACAAAAGAATTAAATACAGAAATTTTCATTATGAACCAGTTTATTATTGTTTCTTTTTTTTTTAGTGGGATCTAGTTTTAAATTATTGACTATCATCAAAATGAAAGCTCCTAAGGACCATAATAAAATTGTTTTTTCGTAACATTTCGGCCTATTTTCCTTTGGCTATTTTCAAGCCTTTTTTATACATTTACACCCCAAGCCACAATAAAATATATAAACTTTTAAATAATAAGTCCAACAGAGTTCACTGAAATAGCAATAGTAGTCTCATTATGAACCGTGTTTGAGAATTTTGGATTATATATAAAGGGAAAACAAAAATAACATTCCACAGACCCCAATGGAAATTATGAATAAGTCAATTTTTAAAGTTTCTTAATCAAATTAGTTTAAAAAAATAAATCTTGCTAAAAATAAGAATAATGCAACATATAAGTTGGTTAATTAAAAACCATATTACATAGTTTTAGCAGATATGAATATTAAGAAAAATGAATTTTATGAGTCATTAATTAATATATACTGGATAAAATGCCATAAAAAAAATTACTTACAACTGTCGAAAAATACTTCCATGGAGTTAGTGGTCATGAAAAAAAAATTAATAAACAATGATGCAGAATATTTATGTGACTGTTAGTGTGCGTTTATTCGGTCCAAAGGAGTTTTAAGATATTTTCTTAATACTTTAACACAATTCGGGGGGGTTCAGAGAGTTTCTTAAACTCTGATGCTTACAAGAACTACTTTCACTTCGAAGCTGTTATCACTAAGATGGATACCAGTGTTTATTGATAGATAAATAAAATATACAACATTAATAATAAATTTTAAAAGTTTAAATAAAGGGATTTCGAATTTTCTTAATGAACTAGTCTTCCGTACCGGTTTGGGAGCAGGTGGAGAGTGAAAGTGTAGCCGAGGTATAAGGCAACATTCCCTGAACAAGGCCGTCGAGCAAGGTCGGGTCTTCAAGAGTCCACTCAACGGATAGAGGGATTTGCCGATCAGCTGCTTCAAAGGTTAAAGTCCAAGAGAAGAAAATAAGTTATTTCACTCAAATTTTTTATTACTTAAAAAAACGAACAATATCTACACGTATGAGTTACAATTGATGACTGAGCCAAAACCATAGGAAGAGGGAATAAAAATGGATGCAGTTCAATAAGTAAAAAAAAAATATTTTTGAGTCGTTGAAGTAAAAAAAAAAAAAAAAGATACAGTAAATGGCATTAATAATAATATTCTTTATTTATTCTGAGATTGATTACTTTATAATAATATACAGGCGTAAAAATTAGGCTTTAGAGCCTTAGAGTAAAATACAAAATAAAAATTAAATTATAAAACGTCATAAAATATAATGAAAATAATGAATTTGAAAAGATAGAAATGAACAAAAATAATTACCAGAATATATAAACAAATATTAGAACAAATAAAACAAAACAATATGTCATATTATAAAACATAAGATGACTAACTTCTGAAAAATAAAAAGAAGGAAATGATAAAAATTCAAATATAATTAAATTAAAAATAATAAATGAAAAGGTACAACTTCACCCAATTCAATTGGGTGGACAGAAGGTGGTCGAAGATACGGGATTTGAAGGTTGGAAGGGTATTAGAACTACGAATGAAGGAGGGAATAGAATTCCACAGGGAAGCGGAACGGATGAGGAAAGATATACCAAAGGCTGCGGTTCGATGGGCAGTTACATATGTCTGAAGGACGTAAGCGGGTATTGCGGGAATGTACTGAGAATTTAAATTGAAGGATATTAGAAATATACGATAGACGGCGGGATTAGATAACTAGGTAAAGGAAGGAAGCAAGAAAATATTTATGACGGAAGGAGGGGTAAAGCCACGTCAACTCTAAATAAAATCGGGTGACAGAGGCATCATTGGGGACCCCAAAGATCAATCGTACAAAGCAATTAGTTGTCCGCTTTAATTTTGCTTTGTTCCACAGAGTAACCAGGAATTAAGGATGAACCATGAATTAGGATATTAAGGAAGTAACCAGGAGCCTAAGGGTTTAAAAAGGAAGTAGGTGACAAAGATAATTCAAACGCTTTAGGGAGAAGGTACAACGTGAAATATAGGAGACATGGATTTTCCAGTAGAGAGTTTGGTCTATAGGGCCAATCTTAATTTCACAATCTAACATTGATTAATAAAACTTTGCAGGCTATTATGGACAAATCAGTCAAATAAACCTATAATTGTCAGTATAAAATTTAATAATAATTTATATTCTTCATCACTTATGTATTTTACTATTATAAAGGTATTTATTGCAACACTATTATTGAGACTATTTAGAAAATTTTTGTTATTATTTATAAAACTATCAGTCTCGAATTAGCACTTGTTTTTATTTTACCAGAGTTTCAAATTTTAGGTATAAAAGAATTTATATATTTCTTATTTACGATAACTTTTAAGTATACATTTTTCGAGGAAACGTGATGGCAATAAAAAAATATCTAAATTGAAACATGGGAATAATATATTATCATATTATATCAGGATAAAGGAAATTATAGAAAGGATATTGGATTATGGTGATTTTATAAACTCAATGATAATAAATGCTAATCCATTGTATTGCCTGAGCGAGCAGTAATGTCATGGTTAAGGTTGTCACTAACGATCACTCCACTCTAATATACTATGGTGAAAGAAAAAAATGGGGGAGAATTTTCGTCTGTAATAGGGGTATTCATGATTTTGTGTTAAATGTTAAATGTTTTACCATGTTAAATGTTATAACTATAAGATTGTGAGCAGCCCTATTTGAAGTAATGTTAAACGTTAAATGCATAAGAGCCCCTAGCGGATTTTCTCAGCAACTTGTTGTATAAGCTTTTATGTTTATAACCTTCCTTCTAGACCCTCATGTTATTGTTTACTTCAGTTTTGATTTAAGTGATTAATTACAACATGCCTAGAGTGAGTGAAAAGTGGAATTTGTGTGAAAGTTTAGCTTATGAAATGAAATGAAAAAATAACTTTATTCTGGGACATATGTCCCCTAAGAATAATTACATGGTTCATATAGTGAGATTTTTATCTGGCGAGCATTTACAAATTTTCAGATAGTAGAATGAAATTACATTGTTTTTTTTACTGTTTTTTTCTCAAATTTATCATTAAAATTATCCATTCTGGTTTAATAACAGGGATATGAATACCACAAACACACGAAAGAACTGAGCTGTCACAACAAAAATGGCGGCGATCTCAACTGGTCTATTGTGTGACGTCATTCTCCATTTAACAGACCAAGTAACAGACTCTCAGCGATGTTAAATGTTATTTCGTTTTACCACGGTAAAAGAAGGCAATTTTTTTCGATTTAACATGAGTTTTTCCATTTAACACGCTTTAACATGCTAAAGCATGGGCGTACCCAGCGGGTGGGCAGGAGGGAACAGCTACCCCCACCCTCTAGAAGAGGAAAAAAATATTAATTTAATAAATAATATTTTTTTTTCAAGCAAATACTAATTATAATAACTAATGAAGCAGTACGAAAATTAGATATAAATGTTATAAAATTTTGGTTTCTTTCGTCTTTACCGTGCTGAAATGTCACAACCTGACCAACTAAGGCTAGCCATAGCCTTCTCCTAGTTTTGATGCAGGGTACATCCTTGTAATAAAGTATAAAGTCTTTTTAGGGTGGTTATTTCGTCTTACTTTTGTTTTCATTTGATTCAATATAAAAAAAAATTACTCAAGATACATACATCACTTGTACTAAAATTAATATTTAATTAAAACACATTTGTATCCTTTCCTCACCCAATCGTCCATCAATGAAATTTTCTAAAATAAGAGTTTTTAGGTTCAATAGTTTTCAAGATATTGCTTTTTGAAAACCCAATATTTTTTTATTCATAAATACATTCATTTATTAAATATTTGTATTAATAAATATTCATTTATTAATACAAATATCACGAAAACTACTACAACGATAGTACTATAAATATCTCTAATCACATCTATCTATCTCTAGTTAAATTTTTTATATTGTGTGATAAGAAAGTAATGATAGTTGTCGGATTTAAGTAATCCGAATTTTTCGGCTCTTTTTTGAATTTATATAAAGTCGGGGTCGAGGGTCTCAATTTCTGATCCCCCCCCCTTGCCGCGGACACCGGAAGACCTCGAAGACGCCGCGACTGTAATGCCGCCCCAGACTAAGCACCATGCAAGCTAGGACCTGGCCTGCCCCTACCATCATGTCAGAGTCCAGGACTTGCTGCCCAGCCACCGATCGAGATAGACTTTTATTCTTCTGTTTTTATATATTTTAAGAAACATTTAATTTCTTTTTCATTCTTATTTTATTTCATTTTAGAAAGAATGTGATCATTCATCACTATTACATATTGCCCACAACGGTGTGGCAGATTGTAATGTCTATCAATAAAATTTTTTTTTTTTTAATAATTTATTTATTGATATTTACAACTGTATACACATATATACAACAAGTAAATTTGCTGTAGGTGACATAGTAACATGATAAAAACATGTGGAGAATCTACCCACTGATAGAACTCCAATAACATTTCTATAGAAGATCTCGAGGCCATCTTCTTTTCAGACGCCTAGGAGGATTGTTAGGTAATGAAGGAGAAGCCAGGTTAGAAACAAGTGGATTTGGGTGGTTGAGAAGTTTATTATGGAAGGAACGGTATCTGGTTCTGGCCAAATCGGCAACATATGGAATATTGAGGTCCTGATGGATGACTTGATTTGTGACAAAGTAAGGAGCATTAAGGATTTTACGAAGGATTTTGGACTGTAAGGATTGGATTCTGGAGGAATTTGATGGTTTAGTGGAGCCCCAAAGCTCAACTCCGTATGTCCAGATAAACCTTATAATAGTCATGTAGACCAGTCTTTTGTAATGGATTGGCAATTTAGACCGTTTGTCTAGTAAATGTATCAATAAATTAAATTCGATTTTAAACAAAAAAAAATATTATCTAAGAATAAATATTACTTTGCATATTTGATGTGTAAAGTACTTTATTGTTTTATTTGATGAAAGTAGTAATAGAGTTGAATGTACATCAGTGCTATGAGGGCTAACAGCTACCAACCGCAATATTAACAAACCGCTGTCTCAGTTATGGATAATAATCGTCGGAGGAAACCCTTCACGGTTCCTTTCACAGTTAAATTATGTAAATTTCCATGCAAGTTTCACCGCTTAACACACAACTTATGACAGACTTTCCATTTCGGTGTAAATCGTCGACTATGATGGAAATTAAATTAAACTGATCATCAAGCATGAATCGGATTAATTAATTCAATTATTAGAACATAACTTAAGTCGTAGAGGGAGTGTTTTGTCAAATGAAGATAAAGGAAAAAAGTTTTTGATTAATTAGAAACGGAGATTGTCTCGTACAATGTTGATTTAACATCCACTAATTAATGAAAATTAAAAGCTTCACTTATCCTCAAGAGGAAAAAGTAAAGAGAAATTAGATAAAATAATTAATTAATTCCGATGGTAAAAATTAAAATAAATTATCTGTTTACAGGGAACACAAAATGTTAAAAATCACAAAACATAACAGTACGAAATATAAAACAACAGAGAATATGAAAATAATTAAGGTAAATAACTGTAGTGTGTTTCGAGAACCGAAAGAAATCGGATAAAAAAAAGTTAGCATGATAAGTGTTGAGTTTGCCTATACGCTCATTTGCTAGGCGTTACTGAAGTTGAGGCGCACTTGTCCAACGTTGCCAAATATACATCGGAAAATACTTACTCTTTTCTCGTTTTCCCTTGGCTCGGGGAGCGGACTATATAATTGTTATATATAACAAATTTAAAATTTACCTAAACTTCAACACAAAATTAAAAAAAAAAAATAATTTTTAGATTTTTCTTATAAATAAAAACAATAAAAATAATTGTCAATTTAAAATTGTTTACATATCTATCCTGCCGTTTGAACTCTTTCTTCAGAGCAATTGTATTTTATTATTATAAATATACCATGATCTTGAACCGGAGACCAATTTTTCAAATGAACAATATATTTTTCACATTTCATGAACAAGAAATATTTTAACTAAAATTATTTATCTCTGTAGGGGTCTGAAAAATACATATGTCAATGGAATGTTGTGAATTATAATTTTTTTTTTTTTAACAAAAATCTATGTTTATTTTCAACTCCAATGTGAATTTGTTTTGTCTATGCGAAAAATGAATATCTAAATTCTGTGAAAGAATTTTGATTTTTTTTTTAAATTTATTTATTGTTATTTACAACTGTATAAATATATACACATCAAGTAAATTTGCAGTAAGTGATATTATGACATGATACAAACATGTGGAGAATCTACCCATTGATAGAACTCCAAAAACATTTCTAAAGGAGAAGTTCTCGAGGCCATCTTCTTTTCAGACGCCTAGGAGGATTATTAGGTAGTGAAGGAGAAACCAGGTTAGAAACGAGTTTGTTTAGGTAGTTGGGAAGTTTATCATGGAAGGATTGGTATCTGGTTCTGGCCAAATCGGCAACATAGGGAACATTGAGGTCCTGATGGATGATTTGATTTGTGACAAAGTAAGGAGCATTAAGGATTTTGGACTGTAAGGATTTAGGATTGGATTCGAGAGGAATTAGATGAATTTTGATCAAATTTAAAGAATAAGGGTTTTTGGCCTAAAAAATTGACGTAATACTGTAACTAAGAAAAATTCTTGTACATACAAAAACTAATAAAACTATTCATCTTCACGTCCACATAATATATAATACTAAACATATAGTCACATTAGAGCAGTGGTCCCTAGCGTGTGGTCCGCGAACCAAAACTGGGCCTTGAGAGTCTTGGGGATGAGCCGCGGGAGGACACGGGTACTTACCTTTCCTTATCTTTGAGTTATAGTTGAAACAGGTTAATACACCATATAACTGCCTCAAAATGAACTTTTAAACAACATAATTTAAAATATGTTCTTCGGGGAACCTTCATTTATCCACGTCAAGAATGGGGGTGGCGCATAGTTCAATTATTTAGTATAAAAAAAAAAAATATAAACATAGCAACTATAACTTGCTTATCAACAACTGAAAATACATATATAAATATCACATTACACTAATATATTGGGTAACTAATAGTTATAATGGAAACTGAATCGGTTTGGATCATCTAGTCCCCCAGAGAGCTCAGGTTACTGTGTCTAATTATGCAACATCATAGTAAGGTCGAGTTGTTAACTAATTCATATGAATTAGTAACTCCTTCCGAGTTTAGCAATCTTGTTAAAACCTTCATGTTATTCCTAATAGAAAGGGAAACTGAAAGGTGTAAATTAAAGTAAATCGTAGTAATTTCGTTATTATTAATTTATGGGAACACGTTAATCAATAGAAAATTTCAAAGGTTTAGTTGTTTCTAGATTTCTACGAGGAGCAACATAAAAAAATAATATAACCTCAATGCATAAATAAGAAATATTACATATATTCTGGTGCTGTTTCAGAACTTGAAAGAAGACAATAGTAAAAAATATATAAACTATTAATAACGATAAGTTTTATTGTACCATCTAACTAGAAATTAAATTTTTTAATTGTAATGCTTAACGTATCGTAATAATAACCTACTAATTACTTATTACGTAATAATTGAAGGAATTCTACCAGAAAAAAAGTGTAGAAATATTCTACAGCAGTTTTTTAACATATTTTTATTTTTTTTAAAACATTATTTAATTGACAGATATTACAATCTGCCACATATTTGTGGACAATAGGAAATAGTGGTGAATGATCACATTCATACTAAAATAAAATAAGAATGAAAATAAATAAATGAAAGAAATAACAAAAAAATAAAATAAAAAGTACATACAAATAAATTAAATGTCTCTTAAAATATAAACAAATAGAAGGATAAAGAAAATGAACATAATCAAACTATGTGTATGAAAAAAAGAATAAATAAAATAAAATAATATATCTCTGATTACATTTACACTCTTATATACAATATTTACATGATCGATCTGAGGATCCCTGAGCCCACACTATCCTCCATGTGTGAGAGGTAGAGCAGGGCCCAAAAGATCCCAGCGTATCCCTCTCGCCGCATCACTGGTAGTGAGCCTGTGGAGGCTAAGCAAGTGCGCTAAAGCCGCAAACACTCAACTTGAGTGGAAAATCTGACCATTGCCAGAACTCCAATGTAACATAATTAATACACATAAATTTTATATTAACATGTAATATTCTCTCTCCTATTAAATATAATACTAAATTCTAATCAACTGTATATTTCATTGTAATAAAAATAGAATATCCTAGCAGTTCTATACGAAAATTTAACAATTTATTATTCCTTAGGTATCGTACCACTATTTCGGCAAACGTTTTAGTTGTTTTTATATATCAATAATGAAAAATATGGGGGAAAAGACGAATAAGTAGCATTTCCTTAATTATGAAATTTATCATTAATTGGAAATTTATAAGTTTATAAACTGGTAATTATTAATAAAATCTAAATTCTGTAATCCACTAAAAGGAATTTCTTCCAATAAAACAAAACTTATATATAACATATTTAGAGACGGACAGACATTTTTCAATACTTTGAGCTAAAGTTGTTCTAAACATTCTTGTAATAGCACAGTGTAATTTGAGAAATAAGACTTTGGTGCGTGTATCAATAGAAATGATGATCGGTGTATTAGTAGAAAGAATATTTCTTAATTTAATTACAATATTTACCACCGAATTACACAACGATACATTAACAAATATTAAAACCTTTTTCCGGCGAAAAAGCAAGCATAATAATTTTATAATATGGTGGAGAATTTTCAAATGAGTTTATAACATGTACAATGTATATGTTATATAACCCATCTCATATGAGGGATTCGGGCAAGATGGCAGCCTACTTGTGAGTTGCTAAATCCAGTTAGGCGATGATCAGCTGAAACTTAGTCTTAATATAAGTTATCTTACAAGAGCTTAACACTGCCTCAACATGTATTAACCACAGATTAGGCTCTTCCCGATAAAATGAGGTTAACTTCGATAATGCGTTGGGTATTGCCGACGATTCCACTAATTCTTTCTGCGCTGGTAATAGTACAAGAGCCCAAGAGGAGAAATAAGGCGGTTATCTCACCCCAATTTTTGATTATATTAATGAAAAATATGTATAATTACTAGCCAAAATTGATGCCAAGTATGGGTAGGGCGAATAAAAAATGGCGACTGTTTCAAAGCGATAAAATAAAATATTTTTTCATCCCAAGCTCTATATCTTAAAAAGTAGGAACGACAAAAGAAAATCTAAGAGAACGTCATTTAAAGAATAGTAAATTTGCTAAAATATGAGCTCTAATAGAGTTATTTACGTTAAATATTTTTCGAGGTATAGCTTTTTAAAAAGCAACGTTTCAGAAAAATGTATGGGACGTACTGAAAGATCAGTAGTTAGATAATTTATTTTGAAAAATGTATACCTCAAAAACCATTTGACGTACAGATGTCTATCAGCACTCAAATTAAAGCTAGTTTAATGAGCTATAAAGTAGTTTATGATATTTATCTTCGTAGGAGTAATAGTTTACATGAAATTTTCTAAAATAAATTGATTTATAGTTGTTCGGACAAATTTTCATTTGCCAAATTTATATTCATATGTGAATATCATAAAAACTACTACCCCTACGAAGATAAGTGTCATAAACTACTTTATAGAAAGTTAAATTTCCTTTATTTTGAGTGTTGGCAGACATATGTACGTCTTGTGAAAAATATGGGAAAAAAAGACGAATAAGTAGCATTTCCTTAACTATCGAAATCTATCATTAGTTGGAAGTTTATAAACTGGTAATTATTAATAAATTCTAAATTTTAGTGTTTATGTTTTAAAAAAAAACAACAACTTATATATAACATATTTAGAAACCGATAGACTTTTTCAATATTTTGAGCTGTAGTTGTTCTAAACATTCTTGTAATAGCACTGTGTAATTTGAGAAATAAGACTTTAGTGCATGTATCAATAGAAATGATGATAGGTGTAATAGTAGAAACAATATTTACCACTGAATTACAAAACGAAACATTAACAAATATTAAAACCTTTTTCCAGCTAAAAAGCAAGCACAAGAATATTATCATATAGTGGAGAGATTTCAAATGGATTTATAATGTTGCCATCAAAAGACTAAAAAATTGATCTTTAGCTCAAAATATATGAAAGATGGACATACTAAACAAATTTGATGCAATCATTTTCAGGATCTTGTGCTCCACTCGTTTTCAAACAATCAGGCTATCTAGTTGAATAATAACAATAAATTGCATGCAAAGTTTAAATTATACCTAAATATATTTTCTCTAAAGTTTTTAACGTATGTCATATCAACAATTTGTGTCTAAAGTCATATATTTCCGACTGACCGTCCATTGCCTATAATATTTAAACGTTTCACATAAAAAATATAGGATATTGGTTCTATAATAAAAAACAGTGAGTATCGATTGAAATGAACAACATACATAAAAACGTAAAACGCCTGATTTTCCTAGTTAACTTTCTAATTATTGTATTGCTGTTAGTAATACTACAGTATTGTTATATGTAATTGTTTAGTATTGTTAGTTTACATAAAAATTATCACCCTCGACCCTCATATTTTTCCCCAATTCAGGGTACCCACTTCATGGGGCTGGGTAAACCAAGGGCTCACGAACCCATAGGACTGACTCACGATTGCAGTGAAAAATAAAATAATTATTTGCCACACCTGGATTCGAATCTGGGATCTTGGAGTTATTAGCAAAGTGCCTTTACTAACTGAAATACTCCACTCCACAAAAAATCATAGTACTATTTAAAAAAAAAATCGTTAATTAAGTTTGTTTTTTTCTAGGTGAGCTCATCAACATACCTAATTTCTTGTAGATTAAAACATTATGATACGTTTTTATCCTTTTTGAATAATTAAAGTGAAATGAGAAGTTCCTAAGGTGAAAATATGGGCATTCTGATATTCTGGGAATGTGAGAGAAAGCGAGGTTTACACGGATGGTTGCTCGTCAAGGTAAAGCTACTACCATGTGTTATTTTTGTGTCATTACAAAGGATAAAGTAACATAAAGCTTTATTGTAGAACCTAGTCACTGTTATAAATATGAAGATAATTTCAAAAGATGTCTCCCGTTAATAGCATATGAGAGACATATGTACGAGTTTCTCTATGAGCTTATTCTCCAAACGTTTAAAGTTTTATTTAAGGTTGTTTCTGTGATCATTACGATGTATTTGCGATTTAACCAACTAATCAGACGAAACTTTGTTGAGGAAAAAGTAAAAACGAGGAAAACGAACAAGAACCATTTTCACACTTTTTTTTATTAAAGAAAAAATAAATATTTTATTAATTTTTTTAGTACTTTAAAACTGATTTTAGGAATGATTAGAACTTTTATAAAATTTTAAATAGATATTTACAATTCGGGAGCTGCTAATTATAATCTATATGAATTAAATAATAATAAAAAATAGTTACCAGTAAGTACTAGCAATTTTATTACAGCAAAACTAGAACTAAAAAATTACACAACTGCAACTCATACGCCGAGACGCTTTCTTCACATAGAACAATCGCTGGCATATTATGTGATGATTATTTGTTATATAACAGTAGCACCTTATCGAAGTAGTGATTGCATAAAAAAAACAAAATACCAAGATTGATAAAACTATGCATATAACATATGTAAGTCGAAGAAAACATGTTTTTAAATTTAATTTGGACTAAACCGTGAAACAATACTTAGTATTAAAAAACACAAAGTGGCAATAAATCTGAATTTATAAACACTAATAATAATATTTATTGAAGATAATTAATATAATTTGCCACAAATTAAGGGCATTGAGTATTAGAGTTTAAATATTCAACAATACAATATATTGAATAATTGAAGTACATAAATAAAGAAAGGTGTGTAAACAATAGTACTCACAGAATCAAAAGGAACAAAATAAAATAAATAATAATAATAAAAAAAAAATCATTAATGAAAACAATAATACTCACTGAATTAAAAGGAAAACAATTTTTTTTTTTAATGATATTTGCAACGGTAATATTAACATTAAAATATATCCAGTAAATTTGACTTAAGATCATAATGGAGTGTTACAGACATGTCGAGAAACTACCATGGGTAGAACTCTAATAATATTTCTACATTAGAAAGTCTCGAGGCCATCTTCTTTTCAGGCGCCTAGGAGGATTTTCAGGAATGGAAGAAGAAGTTGGTTTCGGTGGTTCGTTTATAATAAAAATATTAACTATTAAATAAAACCACAAATTGTATCCAATACTGTCTCAACACTTTATTTCTTATTAGTCCAACGTTTCGGCTATTCCAGCCATCTTCAAGGACATCTTTAATACAAATCTTGTCCTCACATTAATTTATAATTTTAATTGCAGGCTATTCTGCCCAGGTCATTTTCTTATTTTAATTTCAAACCTCTTTATTTAAATTTTAAAACCATTAACTTTTC
>NW_027106189.1:506712-536425 GCF_000696795.3 Halyomorpha halys | reverse complement strand
ATTTATTTTTATTTTAGTATGTATGAGATCATTCATCAATATTACCTATTGCCCACAACTTTGTGGCAGATTGTAATATCTATCAATAAATAAATCTATCAAATAAAAAAAAATAAAAAAAAAATCCTACAAAGTTAAATCTCCTGCAAATTCCAAGGGACCAAAATGAATTTTTGTTATTATTTTCTTCATTCATTTTTAACTTCAATTTTGACTTATATACGACATTTATAACAAAGGAAATGTTGGAATCGGAAAAATTTCGAACCCGAGTTTTCAATAGAAATATACATTTTAAGACCCTTAATCTAAAGAACTGAGTTTTGTAAAATGGTCCACGCGTGTGTGTGAATATTCTAAATCCAAAACGAAAAGTTGTACGAAGTAAAATTGCAAATTTAGGGTAGGTGAACTTACTGAAATTTCCATACTAAAACAGATTGATTTACCCAAAATGCCTCATTATTTAATTAATTTTACACTCAATAAATTGTTAAAACTCTTTATTTCACTATAAACTAGGTCTTATCATTATTGAAAAAAGTATGACAAGGCTCAAATGTTGAATCCTCAAAATGGCTTCTTCGAAAGTTCCATCACTTTTGTTAATATGAAGTAATTAACTACATCTGATTGTCAATAGTAATAAAAAAAGAAGAATTTAAACTATAAGATGATTTGTTAATTAAGTAAAGGATATACATTTCTTAGGTTGAAAACAAATTTTCAGAATTATGATTAGTAATATAGAAATATAATATACTGTTGGAAAGCCAAAGATATTAGAAATATTAAAATCTTACATATAAATCGCAGAAAGCATAAAATTGATGGATAAGACCGGTGAAATAGTACTTGGTTATTATTAATGGTATTTAATGATTAATAAATCCGTTTTTACTAGTTTTAAAAAACAGATCCGTTATCTAAAACTACATTTGGACAAACGAAAGACTTGGAATCCTCATACAAGTCTAAAAAGAAAGGAAACTGCTCGTCGATTCCAACTATTACAAAACTTAATAGACAAATGGTTTAAGCTTCCAACTAATCATTAAATAATCATTTATACGGCTATAATAAGGCCTTTCTGGACTTCAGCTTTGGGGTTCCACTAAACCATTGAATTCCTCTTGTATCTAATCCTTAAAATCCAATTAATACTTCTTACTTTGTCAAAAATCAAGTTATCTATCGGGACTTGAATGTCCCATAGTTGCCAATTTGGCCGGAAACAGATATCAATCCTAACATTATAACCACCCCAGCCCACTTGTTTTTAACTTGGCTTTCAGATAATCTAAAAATGTTATTACAGTTCTATCAATGGGTAGATTCTCCACATGTCTGTATCATGACATTGTATAACTCAAATTTACTTGTTGCAAAAACTTTTAATAAGCTCGTTAATATCAATAAATAAATTTAAAAAAAAATAGTTGTTAAGTGATTAAAATGTGTATTTAGTGAATAGAGAATCTTCTGATAAATATAAAGTAAGGAAATTACTCTTAATCAAAATATGATAAAGATACATAAGTTTTTTAGTGACTGATAAGTTTAATTAAATTTAATAAAATACGTATAGGTATCATAATACGGAAATAAATAAATACTTAAATTAATTTAATGTTGGAACTAAAATGATGCATATATAATTAAAATTGATTGAGGATATTGTATAATGTTGGGGATAGGAAAGAAATCAGTGAGTTAGCTAGGGGCGGCCCACAGTCGTCCATCAAATGTTGCACAACCACTTTCACTGTCATGGCTGCACTTGGCATAGCCGAAGATCTTCACACATCATTAGTAAGTGTGGCATGTCCCGAGGTCAAAACTAAGTTTACATATCCGTCAACATATTTAGCTACTTGTCGAGAAAATAGATGAGATGTTAAAACATAAAATACAAATATTCAGAAGTTTTGAGTAATGAGAAACCTATTTATATACTTATATACTATTAATAACTGTATATATTCGTATTTGAGGAACTTATTGATTAATAAGTTGTTAATTCTCAATTACTTTTGAGTTATGAGACCCAAAACCAAATTCAATATAACAAGTAGTTAGAAGGGGGAGGGCGTTTAGCAAACCCGGCAATGCAACCCAATTCCTAGATTAAGGGATGTAAATAGATAAATTGAATACAATTGAAAGTGTTAATAAGTTAATATATTTAGTTATTTACACAATAGATTAATGTTTTAACTAATTGCTTATTATATATATTTAGTTTATAACGGTAAATAACATTATACAATAAAAATATATAGTCAAAAAAAGGTACCTCAAGAAACCTTTAAATACAAATTTTTGAGGAAAAAAAAAATTTTTTTTTGGCCCAAAATTTTCGCCTAACAGCATATTGAAATACAAAAAAAAAATAGAAATAACTTTAATATTACCCAAACGATCAATTACAACTTGACCTAAAGCAATTAGGGCTCCATATGATAAAACAGCAAAATTTTAGCATTCCTATGGTTGTATTAACGTAGAAATAGGATAAAGGAGTTATGAAGGATCATATGAACAATAGTAACCGGTAGAAAAACAATACTCTAAATAAATCAAGGTGAAAAATTTTAATTATTTAATTGCTTTGAAAAATGGTATTTAAGGGTTTCAGACGACGCTAAAAACTAATATGATTTAGTTAATCAACTATACTTGAAGCCTCATGTTTTTATAATTTTGTGTTAATATAATATCGTTTAATGGAATCAGTATTATTTTGTTTTTATTTTTCGGAAAGAGACGAATCGATAGGCACCCAGGAGCACCACTCATGTGCATCCTAAACAATTATTGTATTGATTCACTTGTTTATATGTGAATAATAATAATAATAATGCAATTATAAAAAAACATCAAAATTGTTAATACTTTAGAACAATAAAGAAGGTTGATAAAAGGGAATACATTGAACAGCAAATAAATGCGTACTAACAAACGGTGCCTCTCACCGACCTTTTTAGACTTAACGGAATAATTACTCCATCGAAAAATGTTCAAGGTAATCTCTCAAACCAGCAGTTATTGGCTTATATGGGATTTCTTTCTTCTCTGTGGTCACTTCTCTCTCCTCTACCTGTTATCCCTTCATAAGGTCCGGCGGCTAGCTACCCTCCGGGCTTACATACCTCCATCGCCTCAGTCAGAATAGTACCCGGCAAGACCAAGGCACCTTCCTGCATGACTCTGAAGGCTGGCTGTCCTCCAAGTCTGCACTCCTCCCTCGTGTTGAACGGAATAGTACCCGGTAGGACGAGGAAACCATCTTCCGAGATAAAACGGGTGTCACCCGTTAATCTCATTCAATCTAATCATCTTCCTTGTCGACTACCTTACCTTTATTAACTGAATACGCATTGTTGAGGCCTTCTGGACAAGCAGAATAATCAAGGATATAGCTCACCACGACAACCGGGAAGAAAATGCATACTTTCTGACCTACACGCCAAAAATGCTTAACTTTGTTAATATATATATATATATTTTTTTTACCGGAGAAATCGGAATAGCCTATAAACATAACGGGAAAATTCTGAACATATCATAAAAACCCCTATCACAATCGGATTAACGGTGTGGCAGCGCTTAAAATATGAACAAACAATTATCTTTATAAATTAGATTTGCACCAACGTTTCACCCCAAATTATAGGCTATCATCAGGATTACTATGTAAGATATTTCCATATATTTACTTCATAGAAAAAATAATTATTAAATTTCATAAAATTTATTATAATAGGTAAAGTTATGAGAAAAAGGTGATAAAATTTATTATTTTCAGAACAAGAAAAAAAATATAGTCACCACCTTAATGTTAAACATCAGTGTTTTTATATCTTTATACGTTCAACATTAGGAGAAACTTTATATGTTTATGTAAGATGAACAAATATGATGATTATTAAAACGTTTTTGTAGCACTATAATTCGGTTTTGAGCATTAAATTTTCCAATACTTACTATAAGTTTGCCTGTTATTGTAACAATATAAGAAATGAATAATTAAGGTAAGAAACACACAAATGCCAAACTATAGTGAATTGCTTGTCGGTCGCGTTTAGATTTATATTTAGCTATAAAAATAAAGATAATATCTTCTGAAAAAAAATGTTATAAAGAATAAATCATACATAATTTATAGTTAGTATAATTGGTGGAACATGTTTTTCTGTGTAATGTAAGGATAGGGTTGTAAAGCTCCTTCAATACATGTCGCTGCAACCCGCTTTACTCTTGTGCCTTGCAGTCTTACTATGTAGCAAGGAGTAGAGGAAGCAGGCTAGTTAGACAATTGCTTATTATTCTTACATTTCAAAGGCATAGTCAGTAAATATTAAAATACAAAATAGTAATACACAATATTTTTTGTTCTGATTGTTTTATTTTTTAAATATTTTCATATTTTTAAAAATCTTTTTCTACTATACATTTAATCATTTATCTATTTATTTACGTCTAACTCACTCATGGCATAGTAAATAGAACAAATTTTAAATATAGAAAAATTATATATACATAAAAAATACTACATGGTGATTTATAATTATATTTCATTAAAATTAAAAGAAAAAATACTCCACATAAATGCATGAAACAATAAATAAATACATTTAAATAATTTATGTATAAGTGATAATTATAAAAAGTTATAAATATTTTAAAAGATTTGTCAAAAGTAATAAATATAATTATTAAAAAAATTAATAAATATAAAATCATAAAAAGTAATATTCATAAAAGGTTAATTAATAAAAGATTGACTATCAATATTCTTACATAAAGCAAATGAATTTATCATCTCGCAGAATAAATAATATATGATTTATTATTGATGAAACTAGTATACAAAAATAAAATATAAAACCACAAAATTGATTGTATTTTTATTTATTTTATTACAAAATTTTATTTGAATTCTAATAATGGAAAAATAAATCCTGTGGTTTAAATTTAACGAATATTTAAACTATATTTTAAGTAGTTTATATTAAGCTGAAACATTGTTTAAAAATAAAAAAGTAGTATTCGAAATAATTTTTTTGTAATGTAATGTATGTAAATGCAATTCTCAGAAAACGTATCATAATTGTATAATAATGATAATAATAATAATCATGAAAAAGGCAGCATTTCGAGTTATTGTTACACTATTTCGGTCTAACGTTTAAATGGAGAGAAAAATGAACAAGGAGCCAATAAGAAAGAACCTTAAACGACCCATTTCTGAAGGAGAAAATATTGCAGCTAAGCAGTTCAAGGAAACGAGTAATGGGCACTCTGCCCATAAATGTTCTCTTTATGGACATATTTGTCTGGCTGAAGTTAGTCGAGACTTATGCCTCTTTCCTTCAGAAAAACCAGTGAATTACTTCACTAGGGTCTTGTGAAACCGAGGTTGTGAAAATCCTTTTAACAGGTGGTGTTGTAGCGCGCAGCCAGGTTGTATGATATTTGAAATTTTTTAAAATCCACGGAAAAAAATTGTTTTTAAACAATAATTTAACAACTATATATAACAGATATATACTTATTGAATTTCACTACAATAATGAATATTTATGACTTAAAAAAATATGTAGAGTCTTACAACAACAGAGTATTTAAATCTTTATTATTTCATACTTAAATTTTATTATATACAAGAGTCAACTTCATTCTTCAAAATTGTCATTACAAATAACGTAGAAATATACACTAATGTGTATATATTTTTTCTACTTTGTTTTCTAAATGCATATATATATTTTTTTTTAAATTATAATAAACAAAAAATTTATTAAAGAGAGGAAAAAATCTAAACTAATATATGAAAGATAATGCATTTATATAACCAATTAAGTATGTTGTAAGTAGGACCCGTATAGTTATTTATTTAAAAATAGGAAATATTTAAATTTGTAAGATGAAATATTTGTTAAAAACTGCAATATATTTACTTACTTTTTTGATACGCAAAAACCCATATATTATAGAAAATCAATTAAATTGAATTGATCATTAATAATCAGTTTTGACTTGGTCCACTTCATGCCTAGACGTTTACAGGCAATTATTGATGCCAATGGACTTTTTACGAAATATTAAATTTATATTTATTTTCAAAATAAAAGAATAATCAGAAGTGTGCAAATACATTTTTCCAGAGGAATTCATTATTTTTATTTTTATCCATTAATTTAAAAAGGTAATTATTGTACACATATATAATTGTTTTATTTTTAAATATATTTTTTATTAATGTGAAGTTCAATGGATTATTATTTATCTTATGACCGATAGTTTTATAAAAACTGGGTGTGCAAAAAATGTTTCTGCTATTTCAATTCTTCCTTACCGATAGTTTTATAAAAACTGGGTATGCAAATACTTTTTGCCACCACTGTACCTGCCTTAATATGTAATTTCAGATTCGTAGGACTTCGTTTTTGAGCTAGACTGTTCGCAGACAGACACACAGACCATTTCCCCTGTTTATTTTGGACTCAAGGGAGCTAAATAATTTGTACGATCGTAATAATTTTCTTAACTATACATGGAATACCCGGGGTTCTTCAAATGAGCCTTAAAACCTATATGATCTATGACAGTTTTGTCACGAACAACTACTTCATTATATTCCTTCGCGTAGGTCAATGATCAACAAACCCACTAGCCTAACTAGACGAGGTGATTAACCCACGTTTAGAAGGCACTCAAAGGTTAGAGCGATTGAATACTTCCAGTCTCGCCTTAACCAGGTAGTTGCCTATTGACAAACGCTATTCATAGGCAAATGAAGAAGAAAGGTAAAGTAAATATGGTTGTCAAAGCGTAACCTTGCACGTCGTTGACACACAATGAAAGCCATTGTGAAGGGTGCTAGAGACAAGGTGTTCATTGAGTAGGCTGTGGGTGGCAGACTACGTGATCTTCCTACCGGTGGGGCTCCATTATGGCCGTTTTGTTGACATTTTCTAAGCTTAAATTAGGCCGGTAGTAATTGCTTTTTGAGACTGATAACAGGACTGCCCTTGTGTCGTACTAAATATAACTACCTCATTGTAAGGAATTTCATTAATGAACTTGCTAAATATAGAAAGGTTGTAAAACGCAACCCTGTTTTTTTTTGTGAATGAAGCGATCCCAATAGAAGATGGGCTTAGATACAAATTTATATGTGAAATAAAGTTCCTTAGGACTAACTTATACAAAAATAAAACTATATAAGAATACATTTTTTGTTTTACTAGTTTATTATCATATTTTAAACATATCGATTACTAAGAAGTACATTTCCACTAACTTTACAAACGACACAATTAATTTAGAATTTATACCTAAATCCTGTTGAAAAACTAATTTATTATTATTATTTATTAATTAAGTTGTACTTTTCCTTTACTTTTCCTACTTTTACTTTGTACTTTTAAGAGAGAACATTTAATTGTAAAGTCAGTGAAAATGGCCATACCACCACTGTGAAGTAACGCATCAATATGAAGTTGTCTGAAGTGCTTTCAGTTGGACTTCATAATTTATTTATTATTTTTGAATCACAAGAAGCTGGTTTCTAATTAGTTGTAAAGTTTAAAACTTATTTTGTGTATATAATAAATATTAAAGTATTAATAATAATTAAATTTAAATTCACAATTCACTAACTATAAATATATTATTTGATACTTAATATTTTAAAGGTATTTTTTTAAAATTCTGTTAACGTAAGTCTAGTGTGTACGTGTGTGCATAATTTTTTTTTTATAAAATTTGTTTTATCGGGAATGCTATAACCTGCAGCAATTTTGATTCAATTCGTGCTATATACTTATAAAATTTAAATTACCATATATGGAAGCTCTATCAACAAAATAAAGTTGAGAAAAATCCTCATTTAATAATAATAATCTTTATTTATTTTGGATTGATCCCTTTAGAATAATATACAGGCGTCAAAATTAGGCTTCAGAGCCTTAGGGTGAAATACAAAATAAAAATTAAATTATAAAACGTCATAAAATAATGAATTTAAAAAGATAAAAATGATCAAAAGTAATTAATAGAATATATAAAATAAGAATAGAATAAATATAGTAAAACCATATGTCATACAATAAAACATAAGATGACACTTCTGATAATAAGTAATAGAAAAAAAAATTAAATATAATTAAACTAAAACTAATAAATGGAAAGGTACAATTTCTGCTAATGTACATATTAACAAGACCTTCCTCTACTCAATTACATGGTTGTGATAAATGTTTAATAATAGTGTTTGCAGAGAAATAAATTTTGACTGTTTTTTTAATGGATAATTAACTAATTAGATATAAATGTATTGACCTGGGGAGAATAGCCTGAATGAAGTTTTAGAGTTTTTAAATTATATGTTTGCAAAGTGGTAATGAGTAGATGTCCCTGAAGATGGCCGGATTGGCCGAAACGTTGGACGAATAAAAGAAATAAAGTTTTGAGACTATAATTGGATATTATTTGAGTTCTTTATTAAAGAATTACCAGTCTCAAGAAAATATTAAGATTATAAATAAATAAATATTGTTGAAAAGATTAATATTTTTAAAAAACAGTTATTAGAATATCTATCTATTCAATCGTTTGAGTGTAAAAAATCAAAGAAAAACTGTTTGGAATTTTTTTAATATTTTAATATAACGAAAACAATAATTAAAGAGTAACTGAAATTTAGTTGAAATATTGATCAATAGTTCATATAATTAGTGCAGTGATTTTCTAAAATTATAGAAGTAATAAATTGCACTCATCAGTAAATTAATCACTCGCAGTTCAAAAATTACCACTTATCCTGATGAAAATAATAACTCCGAGTGAATGCCTGGCCAAAAAGGTTTCGGTTAATAGTAATGATCAAGTAAGATCAAATAAAATATTGAGCTTTTGGTAGTTAACGTTAGGAAGGAGATTCTAGCAGATCTTTAGTATCTAGTAGACACTACTAAAATTTACAATAAAATGGAAGAATAAAAGACAAATTCAAAGAATCAGTCCTTCATGACTTCATTTCGGAAATATGTGAAAGACGTAACCGTATATTAACTATGCATCATTTTAGGGAAAAATTAATAAACCATTGATAATTAATTCTGTTTCTCAAAGATATAACCAATGTTTAAGATAAACCATTGTGTATAACATAGATAAAAATCAAAACCTGTTTAAGGACTAAATTGAATTTAATTATTAATTATTCTTTAATTGTTAATTATTCATAATTTATTTATTATTTATCGCTATTTCATAATAACGTTTCTTTGACAGCTGGACACCCTTGTATTATTTTTTAAAACACTGAGTGGATAAAGTAGTACGCATTTCCTCTAAAGACATAGAATATTACAATATTCATCGATACAAAGTTACTATAAGCTAATAATAATATAATATTTAAATTTGAAATATTTATTTTTTGTTTCAGCCCCAAAAGGAGTATGACTTCATTGTTGTCGGAAGCGGCTCGGCAGGTGCGGTGGTCGCGAATAGACTCAGTGAGGAGCAGGGCTGGACGGTGCTGCTCCTGGAGGCCGGTGGAGACGAATCCGAAATATCAGACATACCATCTCTGGCAGGATACCTCCAGCTGACAGATATGGACTGGCAGTACCACACGGAGGTACCCCAACAGTCCGCCTTCTGTCTAGCCATGAACGGCGACCGCTGTTTTTGGCCAAGGGGTAAGGTTCTTGGAGGATCCAGTGTTTTAAATGCAATGATCTATGTACGCGGTAATAGGAACGATTATGACCTGTGGGAAAGTCTTGGAAACAAAGGGTGGTCGTACAATAATGTTTTACCCTTTTTCAAAAAGTCTGAAGACAACAGGAATCCTTATTTGGCAAATTCCTCCTACCACTCAACGGGTGGATATCTTACGGTGCAAGAATCACCCTTCAGGACTCCATTATCACTGGCTTTTGTAAAGGGTGGCGAAGAATTAGGATACCCTAACAGAGATATCAATGCGGAATCCCAGACAGGATTTATGATCGCACAAGGTACTATCCGCCGTGGTTCCAGATGCAGTACGGCCAAAGCATTTCTAAGACCGGTAAGACTACGGAAAAACTTAGATATATCAATGTATAGCCATACGACAAGAGTGATAATGGATCCAAAAAACATGAGAGCAGTAGGAGTAGAATATATTAGAGATGGTGTTCGAAGGAGAATCAGGGCAAAGAGAGAAGTGATACTTTCAGCGGGAGCTATCAACTCGCCACAACTCCTCATGTTGTCAGGTATTGGACCGAAGGAGCACTTGGAAGAGCTAGGAATACCAGTTCTGAAAGACCTGAGAGTAGGTTTCAACTTACAGGATCACGTGGGGTTAGGAGGCCTCACATTTCTCATCGACGAGCCAGTCACCTTCACGAAAAAACGTTACCAATCTTTTTCAGTTGCAGCCGACTACATCATGCACGAAAGAGGACCCATGACTTCTCTAGGAGGAGTCGAGGGGGTAGCATTTGTCAACACCAAGTACGCACCACCCTCAGGAGAGTGGCCCGACATTCAATTCCATTTCGCACCAAGTTCAGTCAACTCTGATGGTGATCAGATACGAAAAATTCTGAACTTAAGAGATGCAGTTTATAACACTATGTATAAACCTCTCGAATCAGCGGAGACATGGACAATCTTGCCACTATTGCTCCGGCCTTTGAGTACAGGGCGAGTCAAACTGAAGAGCCGGGATCCAATGGCAGCACCATTGATAGACCCAAACTACTTCACACACAAGGAAGATATTTTAACCTTGATCGAAGGGATAAGGATCGCTATGAATCTTTCCGACACTCCGGCATTCCAGAGGTTTCGATCACGTCCATTGCTGACAAAGATGCCCGGCTGTAGGAAATATGAGTTTGGGTCCGATGACTACTGGGAATGTGCCATTCGCCATTTTACATTCACTATCTATCATCCTTCCAGTACTTGCAAAATGGGAATAGATCCAGATGCGGTGGTCGATCCCAGGCTACGAGTACATGGAGTTAAGGGGTTGAGAGTAATAGACGCTTCAATTATGCCAACTATAGTAAGTGGGAACCCGAACGCCCCCACGATCATGATAGGAGAGAAAGGGGCACAGATGATAAAGGAGGACAACAAAAATTACCGGAAGAGGTCAACAAAAAGAAAGAGTGGAAGAAAGTAGTTATTTCAGATAATTTGTGCCGACAATGAATGACAGCTAAACTAGTCAAGAGTTTATTATTTATAAATGATATTTATAATGACAAATATATGTAAGTATACTCTAATATAAAGTATTGTAATAATATATTGAGGGCCATCAATCTCATACAGTCTTCTATAAAAAGACCAATCCAAAATAATTTATCCAAAGCAATTATTTAATGTATACATATAGATGATGTAGATGAAAATAATAAGTATTATTATTTTAAGGTAAAATTTTCATTGTAAATTTATAATACATACATTTAATCCTACAAAAAAAAAAAGAAGACTATCATAACATATCATGTGCAATACATCACTTTTACCATTTGATTGCACTTACTTTTTAAAATTGTTTCTATTTTACAACTATAACTATAAGTATTAGCAATTACAAAAATTATTAATATTGCTCAAATTTGTTAATAATAGTTTTAAGATTTAATTTTATTGTTGTACAAAATAATTATTGATATTATTATATTACGTTGTTAATATTATGTTGTAATAAAATATCACATAGCAGAGAGGAAATATGGAAATAGTTGTCAGGGATATACTAAAGTCTTTGATTCCAAATGAACCATCATGAATAGATATAAACTTATTTGTAACCACATCCTTAATTCTTTCCTAGACCTAGAATGGTGCTGTAATAATGTTTATCCTATAGATCAATAGTTTAATACATAATTCTAAACAATATTAATAGAAATTAGTATCAATATTTTAATTTAAATAATACTGCTTATTGCAAAAATTACTCAATTATACCTATTGTACTTATCAGTCATATCGAATATGATTTAGAACTCTAAAAAAAAAAAAAAAAAATTCCTTTTAATATTTTATTAATTTAGTTCCTTTGCCACATAAATAAAGGATAAGTACGAAGCAAGGTAATACAGGACACACAAACATCTTCATAACAAAGGGTATTGGCTCTATAGAATGAATGTTTAAAACCATAGACGGGTCTAGCTGAAAAAAATTATTTGATTGCAGTTTTTTGATGCGTGATTTTGAGGCTGATGATTTCGAAAAAAAATGTTTTAAAAAATATAGAACTAGTAGTTTTCGGGATTTAGCACATATTTTGCAAATGAACTTGAAAATTGACTTTTCACTTGAGGAAGGATAAGGAGTGGATACAATTTAAATCAGATCATGCTTTCACTAATACCAAACTTCTTAACAACATAAGACCACCAAATAAAGCGTTTTAAAAATGTAGGTATTTCAAAAAATATACCTTTGCGAATGAAAAGTGAATGAAATTAGCTGAAAGTAATACATGGCCCGATTTACACTAATCACCAACTTTCCATAAATTTTTAACCAGATAATGTTACTTGATACTGGATTATTTTTGCACTAATTAACTGGTTGCATTTGTAATGGACTTTATATAATTAATTGTAATGATAAATGAAACATAATTAACAAAAAAGAAAAATCTATTGCATAAGTTAAAGGTGGTGTAGGGGAAGCCGAAATAGAACATTTATTGTTAGAGATAGTTAATTTTGATTGGGGTTTAATGATGATGGTGTTAGTTATGTGGAAAGATGTGGACTTACACCTTGCTTCGGTTTTCCTCTCCGCATCCCTATACTTCTCTCTCCTCTGCTCCTGGGAGGCACTCCATCTCTACTCACTCATGGTTTGATTTTCAGTTAATAAGAGTGAAGAAAGAAAGCTGCTTGTAGAACAAGATACCTCATGCTCCAGTTTCTTCTTCTCCCCACAGAGAGCGCTAGAGAAGGTAAGTTTTGCTGTTGGCCACATGGGGCGCTAGTAATGCCTTTGATTGATTTTTTAGAAATTAATAGAATATTATGAAGATATCTTCAAAAACTTAACATAAGTCTTTTGGAACAGTGAGCAAGATGACAAATCCAACAACTTTTTAGTATGCATCGAATTAATACACAACTTATTCTTAACATAGCCTCTGAGGCTGACACAAAAATTTCTAGACAGATCTAATACCAAGCTCACAAGTTTTTGCTACGAGTAAAATAAAATTTTAAATTAAAAATTTGGTATTAATTGACAGTAATAATGCACCTACAATTTATAAAGAAGTGAATTTTTTTTAGGTAAGTAATTAAAGTTATTTTTGTTCTGAAAAATAATTGATTTAATTAATTCTTTTGCTGATTTAATTTTTATTAGAGCTATCCCAAATTAGTTTTAAATTTAATACATAATATTAATATAAAAAAAATACATTAAGAATCAATTATTATATCATATTTTGATTTTAACAAATACAATTTATGTTTAACCTCCAAAGTAACCAAAACTGACAATACATAGCAAATTCAATTTCATATAATAACTGATTCAAATTAATATAGCAAATTCTAGAATTTTGGGCAGATTTGTCCGAATCTGGAACATTGGTGTCCCTCCTCTCCGCATAGGAGTCAGAAAGGAAGGCTAATTGTGAATGTGACTTTGTGGCATTTAGTCGAATGATTTATATTCATTAATTAATTCTACATCAGTAAATTAAATGCTTTGTTTAGGTTCTCCCCCGTTAATTATAAATAAATACAAAAACAAAAAAATAAAGAACATATAGTCCCAACCTTCATAAAAAAACAACAGCACTGTTGCAGCTTTATATAAAAAATAAACAGTTTTGATTCTGACAACAATGATTTTACATAAAGAAAATAATACTTGAGGCTATTTGTATATAAGAAAATATTAATTATACCGTTTTAAATTTTTTATTACACACGAGAAATCCATAGCAACACAATGCAGAAATTTTGAGTAAAATTAATTTTTGATTAATATAGTTAAATTATAGGTTAGTATTTATAATAAAGTTAGATGGGGTTTTCTATAATAATAGATATATGAAAATAGTTCATAATATATTTTATATTTTGAAATAAAATGATAATATGACAGAGCTAATTGTGAGGTAGATAAAATAATATATTTCTTGATGAGTTAGAGTAGAATAACTTGCAATTAAAAGAATTTATATTTAAATGATATATGGATGATTAGGCATAAAATAGGGTAAATTAATTATTAAATAATATGATTTCCTAATTGATTTGTTGTTTAAGAGGTTAACTTGAGTATATTATATCAAACCTGGGCAGAAAATTTTTAATGAGCAATCTGAGGCCGTGAAGTTATAGTTAAGATATGCTCATTACTAATAGGCATACTTCTTAATAACAACCATTGAGAATTCATCAATTGTTGTAATTTGAAATTTTAATATCCTTTTGTCATTTAACTTATAAAAACATTTCAATACTGTATAAATTTAACCATCGCGTTGTTTACGGGGAAATGACAAAACTAAAATGACAAGAAAAAACAAAAAAAGGTACTAAGGCCCCAGAAGATGGACGGTCCGAAACTGAATGAAGTAAATAGGGGAATCAGAAAAAGAAATACTCAAGGAACCAAAATACACGTAAATATTTATATATAATTTTAATGTTTACAAAATTACAGAAAAAAAAATTAACACAAAAAGCGCTTCAAATCTTGTGGTTACGGTAATTTGAGGATTAAAAGCCCATTTTTTTTTTAAATAAACTTAAATATATTGGAGTCTTTTCAAAAGAAAACTAATGAAATAATAAAACAGCAAGTCACACATTTACGGTTTGATATTCATATTTTTTTTTTTCAAATGAATATTGATTTTTCCCATCGATTACGTATCTAAATTGCTAGGCCAATATGACTTGAAACTTTCGCAGGAAAGGAGAAAAAAAAACAGTCATCTGGTTATATCACTCAATAATCTATTACATAAATACAAAGGGAACTACTATTTTGAATTTACAACGTACAAATGAATTTTATAAGCATCTAAGGATAAATCAAGGCTTATAAAATAAATGAATAAGAAAATAACATAATTTAATTTTTTCAGACAAAAAAAATTATAATTGCAAGATTGATTACAGAAATGTAAGCTTATGATTGACTTGAAAAAAAAATAATTTAATACTAAACTAAAGTAATTTAATAATTTATTAACTCTGCAGTTTTAATGAATTAAAGCAAAAATAAATACATAAAATAATAAGTAATATTTAAACAAATTGAATATTCACTGGTATAATAAATACCCTTCAATTTAACACGCAGCAGTTCCTGAATCATCTGCGTGGCTTTGCAGAAGTTCTTCGTACAGCGAAAAGGATAAGTAATTATACTTAGTGATATTAAAAGAACATTCCCAACAAATATTTAAAAAATAATAATGCATAGAAAAAATAATACGAAAATAATAAAATCAGTTTTTCAAAATAATTATTGAACTAAATCATTTAATACTTCGGTCATTTAAGCACTTCTACATTTAAAACATGATTTTTTAATACATTAAAACAATTTTATAGAGAGTGGATACCAAAAACATATTAAATATATATATAACTAATTTTTAAAAAAATAAAGATTGGGAATAAATATATCCGATAAAGAAAAAAAATATCCGCGTTATATTTCTGTAATTAGAGATTATATACCTGTGGAATGCACTATATTGGTATGAAAATAAATAAAGAGTTAATTGTAATTACCAAAAAGTCATCAAATATTGATCATACTTAACTATTAATTAAAATATTTAAAAATATCGGAAACAATTTTCGAATCGAATTCAGTCTCCCACACTCGGAACTAAAGATAAAAAAGAAAAGAAAAAAGTATTCACTGTTCCTACTAGGTGAATAGTAAAAGACAAGATCTTGCCAGTAAAAGAAAAAAAACTTGTCGATGCAAGGAGAAGAAACCTATTACCGACTGACATATTTCTTCCACTATCAGAATGCTGGTCAGACTCGCGCTCACATAACACGGGTCTCACTTTCTAAATAATTGATCTACTGTCTCCAGCCAAACGGAATCCCATAGACCCATATTTAAATCCTTAAATTAAAATACAACCTGCTCTATTTACATATTACTATAATAAAGATGTAATTAAGTTTTCATTTTTCATTCCATATATTTGATATTGATATTACATATTTTTAAATATGTTAATATTAATAATATATATATAATAATTAATATATCAAGGTTATCAATTATATAATTAATTAGTATAATGCATAATATTAACGTATTAATTGATTATAACAAGTAATACTACTATATATTTTACTTTAAAATTTCCTTTTTTCTTCCTTTATTTTAGTTCTAACACACTTAGTACTGTATATTTTTTGAAATGTGTGTCAGAAGGGCATACCCAAGATCAAAACTAGGGGTTATAGGTTCCCTCACATAAGTGTTATAGCTTTGCTTATACCAATATATCGTTAGTTTTAATCACCTTTATTTAATTAAATATTTAGAACCATATAGTATTTGTTTAACCATTGAAATTCAGTTGTCCTAGCTAAATAAAGTAAACTAAAGCAAACGTTAAACAGTTTTAAAATACTTTTTATTTATTGATAGATATTACAATCTGCCACACCGTTGTGGGCAATAGTGATGAATGATTACATTCACACTAAAATAAAATAAAATAAGAATAAAAATAAATAAGTAAATGAAAAAAAAATCTCTCTTAAAATATATACAAACAGAAGGTTAAACGAAATGGATATAATAAAACTATGTGTATGAAAGAAAAGAAAAAGAAAAAATAAATAAAATAACATAATGATAAAATAATATAATCTCTTGTCACATTTACACTCTTATATACAATATTTACACAATCGACCTGAGGATCCCTGAGCCTACTCTATCCCCCACGTGTGAGGGGTAGGGCAGAGCTCAAAAGATCACAGCTCATCCCTCTCGCTTCATCACTGGTAGTGAGCCAGTGGAGGCTGAGCAAGTGCGCTGAAGCCTAAATATCTATTGAATCAGAAAATTAATATTTATTGTTATATTAGCTTGATGGAACTTTAATAATAATAGATACGATATAATAACTGTTTATTTTTCAGCGCTAATGCTATTGCAAACGAAGCAAAGGGAGGAGGATATGAATTTCCACATTTAATATAGTGTAAATTATCTTATTTTCGTTATAAAAAACTTGAAGAAGCAAAATATGGATGGTGAGTCACTGACACAGATACTATCGATATATTGATCTAATAAAATCAAAAGTAAAATATAATAATGATCTGGCTAGTTTTTGGCCCATGAGGCTTTGTGGAGGAGTCCCTTAAGCTAGTCTTACAATAAAACCCACCAACTATCCATACCACCTATACAACCAACTATCTATACAATAAAACCCATCTGTAGGTGCCAGTAATCTAATTACGAATTACTATATTGCGGACAATCTATATCATACTCGTCAATATTATTATTACGACATCCCTCAACAATCCATTGACGAAATTCGATATCCAATCAATAATATTGATCGCGTAAGGAAGGGGGCTTTAGACTAAAAAGTTTGGAGATCCCTGATGTAGATTAATGCTGCGGAAGAGATACCACAGGGTATTGTTCTTAGTCGTGCCTATCTCGCCTTTATAACGCACACAGCTAGGCATGGTAAATCATTGACGCATTGGGAAAACGATAAAGGTAAAAAACTAGAAACATTGACAATTTAACACACTTATACCATATATCTATATGGCAGTGTAAATAACTTTGATTAATAAACTATCACACGACCAGAATAAAATCATATCAAAAAGCAAATTCAACACACATATAAAATGAAAACATGAAATAATATATATTTTTTTAAATAAATAAACGTAAAATGTGTAAAGAGAAATTCAATGATTTATAATGTTTCAAGAATTAATAGGTGATTTTATGATAAATGTTTTTAACAGTATTTTATTTTTTAAAACCTAAAGAAAAGTAAGTAAGAACAAGCACAAAGAATAAGTGAATAGCAATCTGCGTTTTCCAATGCTCATTCAAAGGTTAATGATCAAACATATATCAAAGAACCATGATTGATTTAGAATTGTATCTTGATGACCTATTCTTTCGCTTGATAGATGAGAGCAGAGTAAGGAAACATCGTGCAATTGTTATTTAAAACGTTTTCTTTCATTGTATTACGGTAGTAGATAATAGTACATTTTGTAAATCATTAATTTACAAAATAAGTTAAAACTGAATTCAACGATTAATCATCTGTGTTGGATAATTAAGTAGCTGCAGGAAGCAAAATTAAGTAAAAATCGGTCTCCAGTCAGAAGGATCAACAGGGGAGTACAGTAGCGGTGAAAAAGCGGGTAAAACCCGTCCGGGCTGCAGAAGACAATAGACTCCAGGTGCAGGTTGGGCAACTATATCCCCATTCAGCTTATTATTACTCATCAATGAAAAAGAAACGTCATTTTATATTTTTAACAAGAAATACTAGATGCTTTGTTAAGCACGTAAAAATAAATAAAATGATAAAAAAAAATTAATAAGAATTATCAATATTTATCTCCTTTTTCCTGAAAATAATAGACAATATTGAATAAAGGACATTGGAGTAAAAAGGAGGAACATTTTACATTAGATTCATCAATCCTTGAACATAGGTTTAGGAGTTTTGGTGACGTTTGATAAAATGCGGTAGAATAATTTATTACTAATTATTTACTTATCTTTAGTTAAAATATTATTTAAATATGCTAATAATGTTAAGATAATTGTTAATACTATTTATCATTATTAATTAAAAACATGGAAAATATATATTTTTTCCGTATTTTCTCTGAAAATAATAGACTTTTGCAATGTAAAGATGTAGGGATGCATTTCATAATCTCTAGAACATAGATTTGAGTCTTTTGGGGATGTTTGATGAAATTCAGCCGAATCATTTATAATTAATATTTTATATTAATTACGGGTATTATTTATTGTTAACTATAAAATATGGTCAAATTATTTTTCTCATATTTCCCCGAAAATATGTAACTTTCTATGGAAAGACATTAGGTGCATTTTATGTACGTTGTACATAGACAGGACAATGCTAAAAAAGTATAGCCAGCGGAGCGATTCCGGATCCAATACAGTGACCCCCGCCATCAGCGAACCCTGCCACTTCGTTACAATGCCATTTGGCAAAGGAATAGCATTTTATATATGTATATATATTTTATATTATTTATTGTACACATTGTATTAGTTTTTAAAAATAAGTAATAGGAGGTTAAAAATAAATAAATAAAATAAAAGTAGAAGTGACATCCAGTTTTTTTTTTTTTTTCTGTAAAAATGTTAGTTTCCACGCTAACCTCTACAACCTCTCCAAATTGTTTAAACCTATTTCTCCTCCAATTTGTTCGTGTTTTTATAAAGAAATTGTGAAACAATTAGGTCACTTTTTATATTTTTTACAAACAATACTAAGGGGGAAATATGATTTTAACGATGGAGCTCTATTATTCAGGTTTTTTTTTATTATAGAGTAATAACCATCTGGCTTAATTATACTGAGGAGAAAATTTGAGAATTGATCAACACCAACTTTAGTAACGAAATCCTGTTTACTCGGGGTACCACAACATTTTAAATACAGGTCACTAATGCGTATCAAAAGTTAGATACTCATTTCAACACCCTTTCTAAAAAGGGAGAGTTACGGGAGAGTGAAGAATTAAAATCATCAATCAGTAAGCAAATCCTCGAGTGCCTGACAGTTAAACAACACGCCGACATTTGGAATAAAGCCCATTCGAACTTAATGCACACGCGAGCCATGGGCGTCGAACGTAGAAGAAAATAGAAATGGAAAGTGGGGAAGGGTGGGAATCCCGGTTGGATAATCGAACATGGAAACGTTTGCAAGTGAGACAATTTCACCGAGGAGTAGTGGCTACGTGACGCTGACCAGGTTCCACAATAAAATAACAGAGCTCGCATCGGATATTGCCTCAATGCCGAGGAGAAACTCGAAGCATCTCCCACCTCCCACATGAGGTCAGCACGTGGGCAAGCCACTACATCATCAATACTAGTACAAGAGCAGGGAAGAAAAAAAGGCAGTTATTCCACCCCAATTTTTGATCACTTTAATGAAAACTAGGTATTATTGTATTAACTATCTAATTACTAGTCAAAACTGACGAGTCTGCCAAGTATAGGTAGGAGGAATAACATGATGGCTGTTTCAAAACGTTAAAAAACATTAAATTTTCATTTGGAGCTCTATATCTTAAAAACTACCGGCAACACTAGAAAATCTATACGAAAATTATTTAAAGGAGAGTAAATTTGCTGAAATATGAGCCCTAATAGAGCTATTTACGTCCAAAAGTTCTTGAGATACTCCTTTTTACGAAGCAACGTTTCTTAAAAATCTATTAAAAGATTTTTTTTATTTATTTGATTGATTTATTTATTGATAGATATTACAATCTGCCACACAGTTGTGGGCAATAGGTAATAGTGATGAATGATCTCATACATACTAAAATGAAATAAATAAATAAATAAAAAAAAAAAAAAAACTCTCTTAAAATATATACAAACAAAAGAATAGATAAGATGAACATAATCAAACTATCTGTATGAAAAATAAATAAATAAAATAATATATACAATATTTACACAATCGACCTGACGATCCCTGAGCCCCCTCTATCCCCCACGTGTGAGGGGTAGAGCAGAGCCCAAGAGATCCCAGCGCATCCCTCTCGCCGCATCACTGGTAATGAGCCAGTAGAGACTGAGCAAGTGCGCTAAAGCCACTAAAAGATTAGTAGTCAGTTAATTTATTTTGAGAAATCTGTATCTAGGAAGTATGTGACGTATAGATGTCTATTATCACTCAGATTAAAGCTAGTTTAACGAACTATAAAATACTATTTAGCCTTTACCTTTGTAGGAATAGTAGTTTTCATGATATTTCCTAAAAGAAATTGATTTATAGTTGTACGGACAATAAGTTTTGAGTTTTGGAAAACATTATTACAGAAACCATAGAAGTACAGATGTTTGTCAACACTCAAATTAAAGCTAGTTATGTTTACTATAAAATAGTTTATAACGTTCACCTTTGTAGGAGTAGTAGTTTTTTTTTTATTTTTGACAAAAGAAATTCACAAACTGTTATTTTCAAGTTCCTCGTATAAAATGTTTAATTTTTGAAAAAATATCTCTAGAGCCACAAGACGCACATATGTCAGCCAACATTCGAAATAAAGGGAATTTAACTTACTATAAAGTAGTTTATAACACTTATCTTCATAGGGGTAGTAATTTTTATGATATTCGCATATTAATATAAATTCTGCAAATGAAAATTTGTCCGAACAACTATAAATCAATTTATTTTAACAAATATCATGAAAACTACAACTCCTACGACGATAAACTACTTCATAGTCCATTAAACTAGCTTCAATTTAAGTGCTAACAGATATCTGTACGACAAATGGTTTTTCAGACATAGATTTTTCAAAATAAATTCACTAACTACTGATCTTTCAGTACAACATTTTTATGAAGTATTGCTTTTTAAAAAGCTATATCTCGAGAAATATTGAACGTAAATAGCTCTGTTAGGGCTCACAGTTTAGAAGATTTACTCAACTTTAAATGATATTCTCTTAATTTTTTTATTGTTGTTGGTAATTTTTAAAGATACAAGCTCGGAATGAAAAAATTACTATTTTTAACGTTTTTAAAAAACCGCCATTTTTTATTCCCTCTATATATACTTAGCAGACTCATCAATTTTGAATAGTAATTATACATAATTTTCTTTATAGTAATCAAAAATTGGGGTGAAATAACTGACTTTTTTCTCCTCTTGGGCTCTTGTACTATACCCTTCAAGCTTCAATGATTGACTAGCAATTTCTATTTCAGTTCCCAATTGTTTCAACATACCTACTAACTTTATCAAATAAATATCATCAATTGTCTAGTATAGTAGTCGGCGAAATTGAGAAGGCTAAGAGCCAATTTCACAATTAAAGGCATAAAAAAAATTTAAAACAAAAAAAAAATAAAAAAACTGTATATAATCATAAACTTCGTAAATTTGATTTAAATTATCATGGAGTGATACAGTGGCGTAGATAAGCTACCGATTGGTATGATATTGCTAATGATGTTTTACATAAGCAGATCTCGTGGCCATCTTCTTTTTAGGCGCCTCGGAGGATTGAGAAATGGAGGAGGAAACAAGGTTAGAAACTATTTTGTTTGGAGTGGTTAGGGAGTTTATAATGGAAGGAATGATATATGGTTCGGGCTAGATCAGTTACATATGGAACATTACTTTATGTATGATTTTATTAGTGACAAAGAAAGGAGCATTGAAGATTTTGGATTGTAAGGATTGGATACGAGAGGAATTCGAAGGTTGGAGCCCCAAAGCTCAACTCCGTATGTCCAGATTGGCCTTATTAAAGTCATGTAGATCAGTCTTTTGTAATGAATTGGAAGTTTAGACCGTTTGTTTAGTAAGTAATAGTCGAGTTCGACGTGCAGTTTCCTATCTTTTCAGTCTTGAGTGAGGATTCCATGTCAGTCGTTTGTCCAGATTTAGTCCAAGGTAGCGGATCTGTTCGACAGGGGTCAGAAAAAACTTTTAAAAAATCTAGAAGAGCCTTAAAACAGCTTTTTAATACATTTTTTTTTTAATACATTTTTTTTTTTAAATAAACAAGAATTGTGTGTTATTCCAAAGATAGTACCGCAGACAGCGGCTATTTTCTTAATGTCGTTCTAAAGATTTTCCTAAAGCCATATCAAGCAGCTAGATCAAAAGATAAAGAAAAATAGTTGTTAACTTTTGTTTTGAAAGTTTGACTTAAGTAGGATATTGATAATTCACTTATAAAGATAGAGAATTGAAACTTTGTCATTAAATACGTCATATGTTTAATAGAAACACCTAGAAAATAATCAGTTGGTTCATTTGATAATTAAAAAAATCGAAATACCCAATATAGGTGCAAGTATTCACTTGCACCAAATATACGGAGTAAGAGCATAAATAACTTTCATTATTCTTTCAAAATAGGAGCCGTCCAAGGCAAGTAAACGTAATCTGTTCCTTTAAATTTCCGACCGGAAATAATTTCAATATTATGCTTAAAATTTCACAATAATGCATTTGTTTTTATAAAGTCGAGGGAGGAAAGGAGGGTAACAAGTTGCTTGGTTAAATAGGCAATACAAATATTTTTTATCAAGAGCCAGTATTTTTTATCAAAAAACTGAATTTTTTTTTCTATTATTTTTTAACAAAAAGTAATCATATACACTTGAGAAAAGATAACATTAATATGATAACATATGATCCGCACTTACCACTTGGTTAACGTCCGCTCTTACCCCAACACAAAAAGTTCCTGGGGCAAGTTTTAACTTAAAACATTGTGATTTCAGGAATTATCAATAATAGGAAATATAAATAAATAGGAGAAATAAATTAACTCTATATAGCACCAAATTATCGAAAACAGCTCCCAAGTTCTTATCTAGAGCTCATTACTGTAAAAAGACAATAACTATTTTAAAAAATCTGTTATGATCTTGCCCCTAAAAAGTACTTGAATTCCTCGGAATGTTTTTAAGAACATAAGTTCTTGTCAATTGTTTGGTTAATCAATTAATTGTAAGTTCAATTCCTTGTTGGTAAAATGTTTGTTGGCTCATGTATGATAAGCCAAAACCTTTTTTTTTTTTTTTTAATTCATAATATTACAATCTGCAACAAACATAGGCAATGGGTAGTAGTAAAAATTGTACACTTTTATACAAAAAATAAACAAAATAAGTAAAAAATAAATAAAATATCTAATTGTATATAAGAAGAAACATAAATAAATGAAATGAACACAATCAAACTAAGTAATCTCGACCTAAGGATTCCCGAGTCCAATCTATTCCCCACGCATAAGGGATAAAGTAGGGCACTTTGAGATCCCAGCACAGCCCTCTCACTGTGTCACTGGCAAAGAGCCATTGGTGGCTGAGTAAGTGCACTAAAGCCGCAATCACTCTACATGAGCAGAGCATCTGCCCTTTGCCAGAACTCTAATTGATCAATTTTGTTTTACAAAAACTATCTTGGCCACTGCTGTTTCAGCCATCGAAGTGGATTGTAGGGATGGGTGGAACTGGAAAAGGATTGGACCAAAGGATTAGGATGATTAGTAAGGTTTATAAGGAATTATATATATAAATTATAGTCATATAAATTTTGAATTAAATAAACAGTAAATGCCAAGTCTGGCAATGGCATTCTAATTAACATTTCAATTCCGAATGGACGAAATATTAATTCGTTGAATTTTTCTTGGAGAGAACCTATAATAAACGCTATAATGTTTTTTACTTACCGAACGTCTTGGAAATTCTTCGTAATGTTTAAAATTTCCTTATCACATTTAACACAACGCATAACAAAATGGAATACTGATCCACTCTCTCTGTCATCAGAACTGGTTCTATTTCAAAATAAATACATATTTCAAGAGGCGAAAATGCAGTATCTTATATAATACGATATTTGATACTGGATGTTGTAAATTATATAATAAAAATATTATCAAAGAGCTGAAAGGATAGTGTTTAGTAGTTAAGTATATCCTGGCATCATACATAATTGACCAAAAAAAAATATGGTAATCTAACTAATTTATTTCCTTTCTAAATTACAAAAAAAAATTATTACATAATGAACAATTTTCCTCCAAGAATATTTTAGATAAAATAAATATACGGAATGATCTGTTTTTTAAAAATAAATGTAGAATATTAAAAAAGAAAAAGGATACCACCAAAGAACCTTACAGTAAAATTGTATACAAATGAAGAACAATATGAAAATAAAACAACTAGTAAACAAAATATTTTTTATACCGGCGTCCACTGTTAAAAATACTTAAAAAAACTACTTTATTAAAAATAATTTAATTAATGACATTTTCAACTGTATTAAAAATATATACAACAAGGAAATGTGATGTGAGCTAATACAACGGTATGATACAGACTTGTGTAGAATCTACCCATTGATGGAACTCCTAATGATATAAATTCCAGAATTTGATTTGGTAAACTAATTTCCCAAAAATGTCTAACTTTTTCTTATTAAAACAGTAGAGGTTCAGCGAGGGTTCTATACAAGCAGAACTTCGATATTGCTGGAACTTTTATAGATACATAAATCAAATTTTTAATGACATACTTCGTTTTAAATCAAGTAGATAACCTAATTTGTCAGAAAAATAAATTTAGTACTAAATAAGAAAAAGTATGTCTTTATTTCCATAGGCGCTGAGGGTTTCATCATATGATTTGTCACATTGTGTTTCACATGTGACCTGACTAACTTACAGCCGAAAAGCATTTTCAATACTGGTTATAAAATTTTAACTACGTATATATAAAGAATTTTGACCTAAAATTCCACCTATCAGTTTTTTTTTAAATTTATTTAATGTAATTTACGACTATATTTACATAAAAACACATTAAGTAAATTTGATGTAATATAGAAAGGGTGATATAGGCATGTAGAGAAACTACCCATTGGTAGCACTCAAATCATATTTTTACGCAAGAAGGTCTCGAAGCCATTTTCTTTTCAGGCGCCTTGGAGGTTTGTCAGAAATATAAGAAGAAAGGGATAAGAGGACCAGCCTATATGCCAAACCTGTCATTCCCCATTATCAATAAATCATATAATTGAAGAATGTCCATCATTTCGTCAAGCCTTCGAAAATAATAAAATTCCACGAACAAGAGAATTGGCCCTTAAAGACTCGGAAGAATCCATAGACAAAATAATAAAATTTCTCAAAGAAACACAACTTTATACTAAAATATAATCCACCAATACCGACCAGTGTAAAAAGGAAATAGTCTACATTCAACTATAAGTCAAGAAGATAGATGAAGTAAAAAGGGGATAAATTATTAAAAAAAAAGATTGTCCTTGAGGAAGGTAGGGTTGGCCGAAAGGTTGGACTATTGATATAATAAAGAATGTTGAGACTTAATAAGGATACCATCTGACTTAATTAATAATATTAAAATTAAACTTCATGAAACACCAGTGTTTAATAAAAAAAATTATCCCATAACCTAAAACACATAATAATGGGCCACAGGGACTATTTCCTAGATATTAAAGTCGCACATGGAATTTGCCTCCTTTTACTTTCCATAGCATTCCAACTCTATATAGGGCAAGACAACCTGACGTAAAAGAATGACTCTAAACCCGTCTTCACTTGCATAACTCCATTTATGCATTGACATTATAAATGTCAAAAAGGAAATATCAATAAAAAACACAAAACAGTACCGTGTCTATTGTGTGAAAAAATACATAGATTTTTTTCAGAAGTAAAATTTCAGTTAAATTCAAAACTAAACAATAATGCAAACAAATGATAGGACGTGGCAGGAAACAATACTATATATAAAATAATCGATAAAGTGTAAATATACAAAGTGTCTTTTAAAGCCATCTTTTTCTTAAATAAACAGTAGTTTTTTTAATTTCAGCCATAGCTGAAGTGTTGATAAACCTTTAAATATTAGGTTTATCTCTATCTGAGTTTTTAGAATATTACTTAAAGGACAATTTCAAATAATTCATAATAACATAAATGGCATTTATGAAAGTGTTATGAAATAAGTATCAGCAAGAGTATTTTCTCATTCGAAATCGATTTGGCGTAGTAAATTTGAAGACAAAAAACGTTATTAAAATACAAAGTTGTGCCGCCCAACTTCATTGGACTACTAGTCACACAGCTTACTTATTTTAGACTCATCAGACAATATTTTTAATCTTACGATAAGTAAGCTAAACCAAGTATACAATAATAATTATAAATATTAATAATATAAGAACATAATATAACATAAGAACATGACATTTTTTTATCTCTTTGGTTCTTTTATCTTCCCCCCCTTTTCTTTTCTCTTTTTCAAGATTTTTTACCTCCTTCCCATCTTTTCCCATTTCTCACTTTTTTTTCCTTTTCTTTCCCTTCTTTTTCCCTTTCATACTTTGGTTTCAACCCAATGTGCCTTTAACAGAATAATGGATAAAATAGTGATAGAGATATGAGAAGATATATGAACGATACTTGAGTAACAAATATAAATAAGAAAAAAATCAACAAACTACGTTTAAATTAATAAACAATAAATATTAAAAATTTATACAGAAATAATAAAGTAAAAAATAAAATAATAACTTAATAAGATCATTGAAGTGATATCATATATTAGGTAGGGCAGGTTTGCTGTACTGATGATTGGGTTGCAATGGCCCAGTGGAAATTTAAAAGAAAAAAAAATATCAAGTTCTTAGTGAAATCACCTGACTACTGTTAAAAGAATAATTTTAATTTCTTTTTTTTTAATTTAATTTGGAAAGTCATAGTATTTTTATATCAATATAGTTAATTACTCAGGTCAACAATAGAAAATTTGATTTGATAATTTTGGCTTATTTTAATGTTTTTTTGTGTCCTCAAGAGGAAATAGTAATACGAAAAATATTAAAGGCTATCACCACTGTGTGAAGTGATGTCCGTTACAATTTTATTCAGGAGATATTCAGGTCGGAAGATTTTCATTGTCATGAATAATTTAGGTTAAAATAAATAAATTAACATATGTTTCAACTATTTTATTAATGAAATGTGAAAATTAACTTTATATTAAATATTGTTCAAAGTGATTGAGTGATTACACTTTCTTTTACAACAGCAGTGGCTGAACGGCACTAGATATATTGTTGTTTCGCAATTTCCACCTATACTTTTCCAGAGCCGTTTGACCAATCCTGCTGTGATAGAGATGGCGAGCCTGTCT
The DNA here is from genome assembly GCF_000696795.3 of Halyomorpha halys. NCBI lineage: Eukaryota > Metazoa > Arthropoda > Insecta > Hemiptera > Pentatomidae > Halyomorpha > Halyomorpha halys. Next base: position 508,405 of record NW_027106189.1, on the reverse strand, counting down.
GCCTCAAGATAATCATAAATAATTTATAATTTATTAACTTCATTAATAAAGTAATCTGAACAAACCAACCTAAGACCAGTGAGCCACTCATTACTAGCAATATTAATATATTAAAAGAAGAACTAGGGAATAATATGATTATTAACCCTGAAAAACAAAAGTAATGAGGGTTGGGAAGAAGCCAGAGTCGTAGAAAAAATCCTTAAACAAGTGGAAAACTTTATATACCTTGGCGCGCACCTAATGAAAATGGATATATCGATTCAGAGGTGACTGAGATACTGCGAGCAGGATGTTAAGAGAGGTTTTCTAAACAGATAAGATGAGGAAAGAGAAAACAAACGGACAGTTTTCAGATCTACATTTCTTTCCAATTTGAAATATACTTCAGAATCATAGACGCTGACGAATAAGCATCAAGCAAGGATACTAGCCTCGGAAATGAGATACCTCCGAAAGATTGAGGGAAAAACAAGAAGAGACAGAGTACGCAACACCCACATCAGGTCGAATCTCAAAGTAGAGGGCAAGAGAGGAAGAGGACGGCCTAGAAGGATTTGGGAAGATGAGGTAAAAAGCAACTTCCAGAGAAGAGGACTTCAATGAAATGATAGAACGCACCTTGCACCAGATCCGCAGAAGCTCCTCACACTGATACACTCACAATAAGTAATCTGAACACACATTAATTTATTTATTATGACCTAAATAATTCATAACAATAAAAATCGTTTGACGTGAATATCTCCTAAACAAATCGTGAACATACATAACTTCAAAAAAAATTTTTTTTAGTTTCATATTTTTAGTTTAGACACTTGACCCAGAAACAAACCCTGTATAATATTCAACATAACACAGAACATACAGAAAAAATGTAGCTTTAATATCCAATAGCAGAAGGTTAACAATTAAGTAACTTTTAGAGAGAATTAAAGTACTCATATTAAATATTGCAATTTATAGTGTGGATTTAGAATTTCATTGTAGATTAATAGTTTAATTTATGATGATTCTTCTATATTATTTATAACTTTATTAATCATACGTTTGTTTTAAATTTCCACACTGATTTAATCATCACTTAAATATTTTTTCTCTTGATGAGTATTAATTTTAAGAAGAGAAAATGGTCGGGGGGTGCGGTCAGCGTAAAAAAAAAAAAAAACGCACACAAATAAACAAACGAATTGTTCATTCCTGCCGACGTTTCGACCTAATTTTCAAGTATTCATCAGGGCTATAAAAACAAAAGGACAACAACCATCATTCAGAAAATAAAATAAATACTAGACTAAAAAAATTAGAAATATAAGTAATAATGAAATGAAAATATAAACTAGTTGATTAATAACTATCGACAAAGACAGTAATAGATTGATAACATTATTATTTATATACATATAAATGCGAGTAATAAATAAATGATACAGTGGATAAGAATATTATTGAAGATTAACATTAAAAACCTTTTAGTTATATTATAAGCAGGTCACCTTTAGCAAAAGTCAAAGGGGCTTCATTAAGGGTCTGCCGGGAACAGATGTCAGCGCTAGAGTCATCGACGCGATCATAAAAGACGCCAAAAGTAGGAAAAAGGATTGCGCGGTGGTTTTCCTGGACGTCGTTGGCGCTTTTGACAACGTTGGTCACGGGCACATAGTGAGCTCGCTGGAGGCAAGAGGTGTGTCAT
>NW_027106189.1:499712-504688 GCF_000696795.3 Halyomorpha halys | reverse complement strand
AGACCGAAATGGATTGTAAAAGGAAACTGTAGTGGTGAAAAAAAAAATTGTTTATTATATTCTATTATTGTATATCTTTTTTTTATGATTGTGCCATGAATATGTAATGTAAATATGTCCGATTACGGATTGATAAGTACGCTGTGTCAGATAGCAACCTAATGTATTTAGGCAGCATATATGAATAAAGTATTTCTCTCTGAGAATAAAGAATTAGTTACATTAATAATGGAGCGTATGAAAAAACAATATTGTAGAAGAAAAGAACAAGGGATAAGAAGAAATATATGGGGAATAGGGAATGAAGAAAGTAAGAAATACGAGAGAAAGGTTATAGGAAGAGAATCAAGGCTACACTGTTTTAAATGTTCTCCTCTTATATATCTTCGGTCAACTATCTTCACACCAGTATTAATTTTAATTTATAATAAAAACTAATAAACTCTGGACTATGAGTTTTATTATTCACTTTTAATAAATGTTCAACCGTAAACAATAAACAAATTATGGTTCGTTTTAATTTTCATATTTATAACAGTATTATTCATATTTAATTATTTATATTTTTTTCTAAAAAAAAAAAATGTTTTAATATTGTTGAACGGTCCAAGAGAGGTATGTTTGTACCCTTTATACATATATGAAACAAGTTTTTAAAGAAACCAAGTAAATGAAGTTTCTGTTGCCCAAGAAGTAAAAAAAAAAAAGCCAAAAATAAAGGTTTCTAACAGGAAGTTCTGAAGATGCCTTTATCAATTGTGTGAATAAAATAAAGTGGTTCACAGTAACCTTTCTCACAAAGTGGAGATTAATTGAAATAAAGTCAGCCAGGATGAGCTAAGCGCGCATTACATAACAACATTTCACTTCATTACTGTAACTTTCACTGTAATGTCAGAGTTTCGTCATGTTTTTATCTATAAATCAAGACCTATTTCTATCGGTTACGTAGATCCCGCGTAATAATTGCAATTATTATTACCTTTTCTAATGAATAGAAAATTAAACATAAGAACAAATAATTTGAAACATTGATATATCTTTAGTTTTCGTACAGTACAATTATTTTTTATTCACGCTCAGACTGTTTTTATTATAATTGTAAATAAAATTATTAATCTGTCTCAATTAAGAGTTTAGGGTAGTAGAGATAAAGGAGTCAATTCATTACACAAAATTTAATTGAATAAAATAATAACTAAATAAATACAGATTAATTTCAGAAATCCGGTACTTCGAACGCTACATTAAAATGAACTGGCGTAAAAAAAAAAAAAAAATTCAGAAAATTTAGCATACAATAATACTTTTGTTTCAAATACAAGTTTACATGTGTAAAGGGCATCTTTAACCTCCATTTGAGAGAATAAGCAGTAAAGAAGCTTCTGGAGAAGTCTTAGAAAAATAAAATAAAAAAAGATTAATTTTTCAAAATTTCAATAAAAAATGTTAAATAAATGAAAAGTCCAAGGAAATTGGACAAGGAGGAATACCTTGTGCAGATCCTACATCTTTTTCAACCGCGGCACTTAACCATTAAATAATCACATAACGGAATAATTAATTAGTTAAATACTTACCACATTTTTGCAAACATACACTAAAAGCTAAACTGATTCGATTAAAATTCTTGATTGTCTATAGTTGAATAGAGAATATTTCCTATATTCAATGATTTTTTATTCCAACAACAAAGGATAGAAAACTCAATTTTAAACTTCATAAAACTACCACAATTTTTACCAATTTGGAATTTAATTTAATTTGGATAATAACAATGTTTCCCAAAACCCTCCAAGCCACTTGACTATCCATCTTCCTACCCTCCTATTTCACTCCTGCCCATTATGGGCAAAATCCTATAAAAACGCCTCTATCCAATCCTTGACACATATCATGTTATTCCTGACGACCAGTTTGGATTTAGCTTTTTGAAAAACTTTATGCCGAGAAATATTGAACGCAAAGAACTTTAATAGAGCTCATATTAAACTGTAGCGGTACAGATTTTTTAAAAATGTATATATTTCTTTTTTTCAAAATTCGATTCTTAGAAATAGTGAAATGGTTTAATATTGGAGTAAGTTCTGTGCCAAAAAAAGGAATACTAAATATTTCTCGCTGTACATTAGTTCTAATTGTACAGGATAAATAAAAAGTACGATAAAAAATATTTAAATATTCACCAAGGAGAAGGCTCTCTATTAAGGTGCGGCTACATTCAAACCTGACTGGAGTTCTGGAGAGGACCCGTTTTATGAATTACGTAGACGGCGACACTGAGACCGGAATTAACTTCAAAGGTTGATCGTCCTTCCTGGTTCTTCAGTATGGGAACCGATTCGTGCAGTAAAAAAAAAAAAAAAAGTGCAGTAAAAAACCCTAAATTTGCGAAATCGTGCAGAAGAAACTAAAATATTAAAAATTTCACCCAACTTTTGCAAAAATCAACTTTATTATATAATTTATAAAATTAGTTAAATACTTACCACATTTTTGCAAACATACACTAAAAGCTAAACTAATTCGATTAAAAATCTTGGTTGTCTATAGTTGAATAGAGAATATTTCCTATATTCAATGATTTTTTATAACTTTATAGATAAATTAACTACTGTCTCCATAAAGAAACCATTTAACTAGTAGTTAGTTAAATGGTTTCTTTATGGAGACAGTAGATTTTTTATAACTTTATAGAAAGTTAAATTTCCTTTATTTTGAGTGTTGGCAGACATATGTACGTCTTTTGAAAAATATGGGAAAAAAGACGAATAAGTAGCATTTCCTTAATTATCGAAATCTATCATTAATTGGAAGTTTATAAACTGGTAATTATTAATAAATTCTAAATTTTAGTGATCCACTAAATGGAATTTTTTACAAAAACAACAACTTATATATAACATATTTAGAAACGGATAAACTTTTTCAATTCTTTGAGCTGAAGTTGTTCTAAACATTCTTGTAATAGCACTGTGTAATTTGAGAAATAAGACTTTAGTGCGTGTATCAATAGAAATGATGATAGGTGTAATAGTAGAAACAATATTTATTAATTTAGTTACATATTTCCTTATAATCCGCTCCTACCTCACTGATATAACCTTTAAAGTAAATCATAACCTAGCCTACTCATCTCTCTTTTCTCAGTCTTCCATTGTTCTTCAAGGTGGTATCTTAGGTCCCATTCTATATACGGTTTATACAGCTGACATCCCAACCCACCCTAACACAGTCCAAACAACATACACTGATAATACATGTATACTGTCTGTAAACAACGACCCAACTAATGCATCACAAACACTACAGACACACATAACATCTATTGAACAATGGTGTAAAAACTGGAGAATCAAAATAAATCATGAAAAAATCCCATCAGATCACCTTTACTCTTCGACGTAAACCTCTATACTCCTGTCCTACAGTATCCTTTCTAAATACTCTACTAACGCCTGTTGAACAGATTTGATACTTAGGACTCCATCTTGACAAGAGACTTACTTGGAATTCACACACAAGACTGAAACGACAAGAAACTGCTCGTAGATTCCGATTGCTACAACACTTACTTGACAAACGCTCTAAACTTCCCATTCACTACAAAAAACTAGTATACACTACGATAATCAGACCAATTTGGACATATAGAATTGAGCTCTGGGGCTCCACGAAACCATCAAATACGTCCCGCATCCAATCGTTACAATCCAAAATTCTACGTAAAATCCTTGATGCTCCTTATTACGTCACAAATAAACTCATTCACAAAGACCTTAACATCCCATTCGTTGCAGAATTGGCCCAAAACAGATATGCGTCTTTTCATTCCAAACTCCTTAACCATCCTAACCCATTAATTCTTAATCTTTCATCCATAACAATCCCTGATAATCCTCCGAGGCGTCTGAAAAGAAGATGGCCACGGGACTTTGAAGTACCACCGATGGGTGGTTCCTTCCCAAGATTTTCAAGTGTATATGAAACATACAACATATTTACTTATTGTATTATTTTGTATAGTTGTAAATTACATTAAATAAATAAATAAAAAAACAAAATTATTTGGAGAAATTAACCAATTCTAGTATTAAACTCCAAAAATTGAAGCAGGAATTTCCGAAATTCTTTTTATTTTAACACTTTAATTTATTTTTTTCATAGCTACATCAGGGAAAAAAATAACTACGAATTTTTTGAAGGAAATTTGGGTTTCGTATTTTTTAATCAAAATCGAAGCTTAATTGGCGATCTCGAAAATCCAATTTATATTACTTCTTTTCAAACATTATTTAAACAAAAAAATTAATTGTATAACAGTGAGTCTCAACTTGTAATTTCCCAAAACAGAGAAATTTCGGTTTGTCCCCATTCCCCACAGAACGCAGCGATTAAGGAGCCAAATTGGAACTTCTGACGGATAAAGGAATAATTGAACTCCTATTATAAACGAATTAATTAATTATTAGCAATAAGTTTCCTGACATTATTTGTCTGATTTTTTTAAAAATACTTCTCAGGAAAATTAGTTATTTTAAAAAATGCAATTTTGTGTAGAAAATTCTCAAAATACGGAATATAAAACAAATCTCAATAGAAGGTCCTTTTTATAATTCGAATTTCTATAGAGGTTTGGCTGAATTTGGAGCTAGGGAATCATGTCTCTACTGAACAGCATGGGGAATAATTTTTGTAAAACAGAAGCAGACTTTGGACTAGAGAGAAAGAATTTCCGATTATGTAATTATAATCTTTATAAAACGTCTTTAAAACGGTGTTAATAAATGCTATATATGTATTATTTAATGAAAAATAAAATATTTAGCATTTTGAGACAGTAGGTAGATTAGAATATTTATTATTTATTATAATTTCAATTCATCCACAATTATATGGATGATAAAAGAAGAATTACAGGGATAAGCATGGGCATTCATATTAGCATATTTTATTTATTTATAGATATATTTATT
>NW_027106189.1:488884-490624 GCF_000696795.3 Halyomorpha halys | reverse complement strand
GTAGCAACTCAATTCAGTTGGGCAGCACACCTTTTTCAATATTTTTTTTGTCTCTTGAAGAAATATAATCTGCCATTTACATGGATTTGTACAAACTATAAACGATTTGTTGTTTAACAATAAAATCAACAAAGAGACCCGTTTTAGAAATATAAGCATGCATAAGTGAAATAGTGGTTACACTTTGATAATAGTGCATTTTTACACAAGTCTCTAAATTATTTTCTAGGTTAGGGGGAATTTGAAGAGTAGTATTAGAAATAGAGGTGTGTCCAAGGAAAAGCGTAAAAGAAAGTAATGGACGAAATATGATAAAATTGATATGGTACCATTTAGACATCAATCCTACAATCTCTAAAAATGTCATTAGCGTTGGATAAACAGTAGCAAGTGTTAAGTTTATAACACGGAATTTACTACAGATAGATTTGGAACCAAATTTGTTTCTAAATATCTAAGAAATCTAGTGCAAATTTTTTATTATTTTTCTAATTTTGTAATGGAAACATTTTTCCATCTCTTGTCTGAATACGAATCTCCTCTACCTTAGGTAGTGAGGAGACCAAAAGAAAGTAAGGATAATACCAAAACTTATAGAAAAAATGGACGGATATAAAACGACATAGAAATGTATGAAATTTAACACAAAGTAGGGAAATAACCGCATAGACGCCGCTTTTTCCTCAAAGCAGGGGAGCGTGGAAAAGGAGTAATATGAGGAAATTGAATTACACCTTTTACAGCTGAACCAATTGTAATTTTATTTCTTAACAATTGCACTCAGTTTTTTAACAGGAAGGGACTTCTGTATTCATTTTTCATAACTATTACCTAATACAAGAATTAGGTATATATAACAATTTAATATATAAAAAAAAAATATTTACTCTTAAAAGAGGATATTACAATTGATTTACTTTAATTATTATTTAGTAAAAAATTGCCAGTCTCAAGAAAGAATTTATGATTATAAATTATTATTTATAGTGAAGCGTTCAAACACCGTATACAAAATATTTTATTTAATTATATTTCCCAAATTATTATTTTATCTGAAATTAATGTAAAAAATTTACTCAATGAAGTAGTGGTAAGTTTTGTAAATTGTTGATAAACCAGACACATACCTTCCAAAGCAGAGGTTCTTAGCTCAACAAGGAATGAAAATAAAACTGTTATTCATAATGAGGTGTATATAGTTGACCGCAGATTACTGATTGGAGAAGATGGTCGGAGGGTGCGGTCAGCAAAGAAAAACATAAATAAACAAAAAATATTTATTTATGCCGACGTTTCGACCTGATTTTCAGGTCTTCATTTTTAAAACTGTTATTATTATTAATGTATAGTATGTATGTATTATTAATGTATAGCTTTAACTGTTATTACATAATGACATTTCATTACGTTTTACTGAGATATAGGCATTTAAGAAAAAATTAAAGTAGATTTATGAAGTATTTCTAAATCTCAATTTTTAGAAAATGTTTGAAATGATATTTTTTAACCCTATAAGTGACTTCGAAGATATAAAACAAACTCGATAATTAAAAAAAAATAATGATAAACTACAGGAAATTTGATAGGCAGGCCAATTAAATTCGTCTTTCTAAAATATTATTTTTAAAATTTATTTCTAAAATGTACCAGTAAATTACTAGCTTCGAAAAAACATTGAGTGGAATACCTTAAGTAAAAATTAATAATGAAAAAATTACTTAATTAAATAATATGTATAAA
>NW_027106189.1:488274-488834 GCF_000696795.3 Halyomorpha halys | reverse complement strand
ATATACAAAAATTAAGAATAATTAAGAAACAGAATATATAAAGCGAAAAGGACAAAAATAATAAAAAAAAAAATAATAAAAAAATCACTAACATGTAACCATGTGAATATTTGTAATAATTTTTGAATTTTGATTAAATTTTGTTCATTTGTGAAACTATTTTAAATTTTTATGTATATAAATCTTTAGTTAAATTTGATCTTATATTTGTTAAAGGGAGAAAAACTGTATTGATTTAAGAGAGAAAATATGTTTAAAAAGGTTTCTCTTTATCTCATAAATGTGTGTTTAGTGATCACAGAATAATATTTTATCAAAAATTAAAATACTGGAAAAAAGACTTAAAAAAAAAAAGTTGTATTTTTTCCTGCTTACACTATATCGAAAAAATAATACAACATGTAAATTATAGTAGTACAATTTGAGTGATTTACGATTGGTACAATTAAATGAACAGTTGTGTGATTTGCAATACGGGGTTTGTCTGCAGTTCAATGGAGAGGGGGTACCCTCCTAGAAATGAATAAAAAATATATAATAATAAAAAAAAAAAAAAACCG
>NW_027106189.1:472499-477904 GCF_000696795.3 Halyomorpha halys | reverse complement strand
ATATAATAATGCACATTAACTATTTTTTTATCAATTCTAATTTATACAACAGGCTTTTTTTATTTATTTATAAGACCGTTAATACTGTTTAGAAGTTTTGTATGACTTATTACACTTCTAAAACATGTAGGGAAATTATCACAGAAATGTTTTTGATTTTTTTAAACTACCCAACTGATACATATTTGAACGAAAACTGCAGAAAAAAATGTTATTTCTTTTTTCTAGAATAAAAGATTTATAACCTGTGGAAATTTTTTCACATCAAAACAAACCATTTTTAACTTCAAGAAATAAATATCTTAACCAAATTGAATACTATAAAATTTTAACATGAATTATGATAAAACTAAAAAATGATAAACAGTATTAATAACTAAACATATTTATAATCTCAAACCGAATACCTTATAATAACTCGTTATCATACTCAAAGGACTTTTTAATAGTTAATTTGGTACATGCATTGAATTAGTAACTATTGGTTCAGCGACTACAGGAAAAGGAACTGGATGACCTAGATCCACTAAATGCCGCTTATGTTACAACAATAAATAAATTATAATGATCATATACATTTTTTTAGGCTTGATAACGAACAGAACAATATAAAAGTGACTAACCCTAAAACAAGAGGTGGACACCGCTATATTATATCTTTAGGGTAATTTCTATTCGAAGAGTACCTACCATCAGTCCGAATAGAAAACATTAGGGCGTAATTGCGGAGTTATGAAAAATTTATTAGAAGGATAAAAAAAAGTCGTAAACCATTTTTATTAAGCTCGCGTGGCGGATGGACAGCCTTCGTTGACTTTCGTTATTTTTAATTCGAGATACATAAGAGAAGTGAGAGTTTAACTCTCTCCGACTCCTTCTACTTCCGCCTATATCGGCCTCACAATTTACTCCCACCCATTGCGAGCAAGAGGAACTTATTTACACCAAGAACTAGATTAGTGTATTAGAGGAAACCTCAACAGGTATAAGACAATTAGGCGTTAATTAGATCAAACACTGCGCCACACTTCTTAACAGACAGAGAAAGAGATAGATGAAATATTTATTGTATTTTATATTGTAAATAAATAGTATTTAAAAAAATTAAACACAAAGATTTTTTTTAAATGCAATATTTAAGATATAATGCGTTAGTTGTTGACCTTGGACATTATATGTGGAGATTATGGTTGGGTGAGTTGTCACTGAAGAACACAAATAAGTAGGAATTAGTTTATTAGTATCTACGTTTCGGCGGAAATTTACGGTTTTTATTTGGGCTAAAAAAATAAAAATAAAATAACAACTATATTGAATAAAAGAACAACAAGAAAAAAAAAATACGAAGATGTAAGAAGACAAAAGCAGTACGAGAATAAAGTTTAAATAAAATTATGCAAGAAGGAGAAAAAAGGAAATAATATGTATGAAAATAAAGTAAGTAAATATTTGTTTATTATTTGCATCTGTTATAGTCCAGAGATATGCATAGGGGATTGGTCTAGTGACTAAAATAACAAAAAAGTTTACAAAAGAAAAGAAAAAAATATTAGCTAAGATATATCTAACTACAAAGAAAAAGATAACTTAAAATTAGTGTAAGTTTCAAAAATCCTAAGACAAAAAAATAATACTAAACAAAACATAACTTACTTAAAATATAATCTACAAACATTGCTATAGGTAGATATCAGAAATTAACATTAAAATGTACATAAAAAGATTAAAATAAATCTCAGATGAATAACATATTTAATAAAAGAAAAAATATATACAAATATTAATTAAGCAAATATATGAAGTGAGTAAATACAAGTAAAAAATGAAAATTAATTAAAATTATGAACAGAGTGACTAAGAAAACGTATATGTAATTAATTAAATACGTAAATAAAATACCTGCATTAAAGCAGTAAAATATAAAGTTATACAAGCCAAAAGGAGTAAGTATTACAGCAGGCTGCTGTAATGCTGAATAAGAAGAATGAATAAGAAAAGAGTAGAAAAGAAGGTAAAAAGAAAAATATACATAAAAATAGGACTGACTGATTATTCCAAGAGACCAAGGGAGAGAGAAGTAATGTGGCGCCAAATGCACCCTTACTTAAATATTTTTATTATTTGTTTTCTTAAAATTCTGTTTCTCATTTAATTCATTATGGCTGTTATTTCATTTTCGTACTTAAACCTGAAAAACCCAACTCATTACAAAAGATTGATTTACATGACAATAATGAGGCCCATCTGGACATACGGAGTTGAGCTTTGGGGCTCTATTAACCTTCGAATTCCTCTCGTATCCAATCTTTACAATCCAAAATCCTTCGTAAAATCCTCAATGCTCCTTATTTTGTTACTAATAAAACCATCCATAAAGACCTAAATGTTCCTTATGTAACCGATCTAGCCCGAACCCGATATTATTCCTTCCATAATAAACTCCCTAACCACCCAAACCCACTAGTTTCTAACATTGCTTCCCCTTCCATTCCTGCCAATCCTCCGAGGCGCCTGAAACGAAGATGGCCTCGTGACCTTATATTGTAAACTGTTTTTAGAGTTCTACTACTGGGTAGTTTCTCTACATCCTGTATCATATCATTATGTCATTATGATCAAATTTACTTGTTGTATTTTTTTATACAGTTGTAAATATCAATAAATAAATAAATAAAAAAAAACCCTGAAATTATGGCCGAAACGTTGGTGCTAATAAAATCAGTTTTATTCTTCTCTGAACGCAGGCCTAACCTTCATCTCTTCAAATATACAAAATAAATAGTGGAAACCGTTTCACTAAGGGAAAAATATTCAATAAGTAATGATTCTCTGCTCAGCTTTAATATTTAGGAAAAATCGGGAAAATTCAATTTTCTTTCTTATTTATCCAGAACTTGTATCCATCAGGTTCTATGTACATGTGCATACACATCATTTAGTGCGTAAAAATCAATTCTTATGTTAGTTTTTTAAGAAAAAAAAATTTTATTGATCAAACCTTCCATTTTTTTTAGGATAATAAAAAAAATGGTTAGTTGTGATAAGTGATTTTTAGTATAACTTCTACCTTTTACGTAATTAATTCGACTCATAAAGCTGTTCAAGACACCATTGGTTCTTGAAGCTCTCTCTCTGATTTGTAATATGGCAGAGAGATGTACCAATAGACTGTTACAAAATTTATCCAATATTAAAAAGCGAGGTAGAAATAGTGGAAAACAGCATTATTTTTAAGCGTTAATCAAAGAAAAAAAGTTTAGTAACCCATTCCTTAATTTTGTTACAAAAAAGAATTGACTGCGTATTTTACAAAGTGCAATTATCATTATCTACTCATACTAATTAATATCACCTAATTTTGTAAAATTATATTTGAAAGAATTGCCAAGAAAATGTCCGTTGGTACAATAGTTATTATTTGGTTCGTCGGGGATGTTGGATAAAACAAATGTCCTTTAAGAAAATTTACTTAGAATCAGGAACGGAAAAAATATTTAATTTAAAAACCGATTTACAGCGTCAACAAAATACCAAATCATACTTCCTCCTATGGTACAGTTGGTTCTCCTTCATATTTTGAATTACTATTTCCCTCATCTATACAAAATTATTTTCGAATTCGGGCACAACAGTGCATAGCTCCAAATACTAGAAAAAAGCAAGGAGTACGTACTGCTTCACTTCGTATTTATTAACTTCAGAAAAGCGTTTGAATCCGTCTATCGTTACCTATGGCTGGCATGAAAAGAGCATGAGTATACCTAAATATGTTAAAACAGGAGGGCCAAGGATGGCAATAATAAAACACTGGAAAGTCGAAGAGGCGTCATACAGGGGTAGTCCACCCCAAATTTAATTCAACTACCTACTAAATTATATATTGAATAAGCTAAACTGGGAAGGAAATGGCATAACTATAAATAGATACAAGTTATGGTATTTGAGATTTGCGAACGGTATAGTTATTTTCGCCAATTCACTAACTGAGACGAAACTAATGGTTAGTGATCTAGAGGTGAGAATCCATGGAATATTAATATCAATAAAACAAAGATGACAAATTCACAGAAAGTAGAAGTCGAAGTTAATAACCAGGAAATAATTTTTGTTGAGCAATACATTTATTTAAGACAATCCATCACATTTAAAGATATGAAAGATGAAATGATTAGGAGAATTAACATGGGATGAAAAAAATATTGGAGCATAAAACACATGTTTAAAAGTCAACTACTTCCAGGCTTAATGGCAAATGTATTGGAAACATGTGAATACCCGTAAATTTTATATGGGTCTCAGACATGGTAGGCAAGATAAAAAAATTATAAAAATTTAACGAGGACTAACAAGAACTATCAAGAAGTATGGTAATGAAATGAAATAAAATTAAAAATAGTTTATTATTCTGGGATTAGGTCCCTTTAGAACAATTACAATGGCAATTTTAATTGTATAATAACATTTATTGGCCATAAAACAGTGTGGTCACACTTAATTATAACTTATATACAGAAAGAAAAAAATATATTAATTAAAAAACTGACTAAATAAAAACAAAACAAAAAGTAAATTACAAAATAACTGCACTATTATAATAATGGGTAAGATTGGTGAGGCAAAAGGTAATGCAATATAAGGGATATAATGAGGAAAGGGTTGGCACATGCCGTTAGAAGGAATAGAGTTCCAGAGATATACAGCTCGAGTAAAAAACGATTTATCAAACGCAACAGTTCGGTGAGGTGGAGAGTAGATGTCAGATATATGGGACCTGGTAGTACGGGGTTAGACGGAGAATTTGAATTCCAGGTTTTCTAGGATATAGGAGGGGCGTTGAGTACTAATTGCTTGGAATAAAAAGGAAGATAGAAAATACTGGAATCGGAAGGATGGGTAGAGCCACTTCAGCTCGGCGTAATATGATGATCCCCCAAAAAATCGTATCTTTGATGGTAGGCATCAAAAGAAAAGACCGCATTATCAACAGAAAAGTAAGATCAAGAATTAAAATGGAAGGTTTACCAATAAGCACATAAACTGAACTGAAATAGAGGTAGCCTGGTCATATTGCCAGTCTTGATAGCAAAATATGTTTCAAAATTGCTACAGAGTGGATATCAAGAAATAGAGATGAGATGGTGTAAAGTATGGATTGTTGGGCTACTGTAGCATGGATTAGGGATCTATGGATTAAAGTAATAAAGAACCTATGGTAAATTATTATTTATACTAAATAATTCAAAACATTATCCAAATTATAGTCTCAAAACTTTTATTGTTTTTACACGTCCAACGTTTCGGCCAATTCGGCCATCTTCAGGGACAATCTACTTAATTCACTATGAAACATATTATTTAATATTTTTCCCAAACACTTCATACAGGCTATTCTGCCCAGGTCAAAA
>NW_027106189.1:461116-471289 GCF_000696795.3 Halyomorpha halys | reverse complement strand
AAAGTATATTTGAATTTTTTATTTTGAGAAAAATATATAACAATTTGATTAAAGGATAATAATTTAATTTTTGTAAAATTATATTTATTTTAATTAATGTTACTGAAATGTTCCAAAACTCAATTCTTATTGTTTTATTCATACTGTTTATTTCTTTTTTCAGGCTTTGCCTAGTTACCGTGTGAATGAGAAAGTACTGACTTACATCTAACGGTAAGACAACCCGTTATCCAATCCTTATCAAAACCACCATCATAATGTCAGGGAATATCCAAGTGACATTAGGGTTCCAGTGGCTCATTTTTAAGCCACTGTCCTCCAACAAACGGGTTGATAAGCTGTTTCTACGGGTTGGAAAAAAAAAAAAAAATTGGAAATAGATATTTTTTTAATCGAAACTTCAACAACAAATACATAGGAAAAATCTTCTTGTTCCAAATTTGTACAATTAGAATGATTTGAGGTATATTTTGAATTTCGAGTTACCACTTATGTTAATAGAGGTGCCTGTTTTACGCAATTCCTACAACCTTAATCCGCAACACTTCTTTATTATAGAAACTACTCAATTCCTCAGTTCAAAAACTGTGAAAAAATTAAAAATTGCCAATATCTAACATTACCTTACAAATTGGATAAAATAACACTCGAGGATCCACAATGACCCCTTGCACACAAAAAACATTCAATGAAAAGAAACTCAAATCTACTTATCTCATACAAACCAAATAAATATGGGAAATGTATTTATTTTGCATATCTACAACATACATTGGATGTCTTGTTTGTTATTTTATTTATTACTTTATTATTTTTGTATATATTTTTAATATTTATTTTGACATAGTTCGTCGATTTTTTATTTATTTATATTTGTTATTTAAGTACCTTTCTTATATTTCTATCACTATTTTATCCATTATTCTGTTAAAGGCACATTGGGTTGAAACAAAAATATGAAAGGGAAAGAAAAGAAAAAAAAAGAGAAAAAGGGGAAAGAATGGAAAAGGAGGAAAAAGAAAATCATGAAAAAGAGAAAAAGAAAAAGGGAAAAAAAATAAAAGAACCAAAGAGATAAAAAAAAAAAAAAAAAGTAATTTTCTAATGTTTTATACTACTAATGTTTTTAATTATTATTGTATACTTGTATAGGCCTATTTATCGTTAGATTACAAATATCGTCTGATTTGACTAAAATAAGTATGCTGTGTGACTAGCAACCCAATGAAGTTGGGCAGCACAACTTTGTATTTAAATAAAGTTTTTCCTCCTTATAATAAAAAAAAAAAAAAAACTATTTTACAACATATTTTTAATTATTGAATAACATTAACGATTATTTAAGCAATAATAAACTTGCCAATATCCGCTCAGAAAGTTACAACCATAGAATCAATTGATTAATTGGAATTTAACTGCACAATAATTTACTTCCTGATAGTGAAATATAATTAACATTATCCGTAAATGTTTAAAAAAATCATAAATCCTGAAAAAGATTTTTAAAAATTACAATGGATCCACTCAGTAAGTTGGAAAAGATTTTCAAACAAATTAAATCATCAACTATAGCCTGTCTACTCGAAAGAGCTGTCAAATACAGAATAAATCAATATTGATATAAAAAGACCTATGCTTCATTTGCAGTCCAGAGGAAATGGAACATTTTAACACATTTTTCCTTATTCCCTAAGCTAATGGGAATAACATACGTTAATGGAAATAATCAATTAGGTCTAAATAAAATTTAAAAAAATTATTTGATTTTTTTTAAAAATATTTAGTCTACTTCAAAAACATGTATTGTAACGTTTGCTGAAATATAAGCTTTTCATTCGAAATGAAAAAAAATAAACGCTCTAAAATGTGCTTATTCCGTAAACGTTTCCTAAGTTTGACCAACCAGCTGTATCTTCGATATTTTTGGGTATAAAAAAACAAACAGATTTAGCCTTACATCGTATCAAATTTGGATCATTATAAAATAGTTTATAATCACTTTAGCTGTAAAATTGTTCCTGGGAGGTCAAAAATTACGTAAACTAAAACATTTTTGCAATTCTTTGAAAACTGTCCGGAAATGATTCGGAGATCTGTGGAAGTCGAAAACTTATTAACCATCAATCATATACGAATAGTCAAAAAATCAGAACTAAATTCATTGATGCAATGTAGAATGTACCGTTTTACTGGACTAACTTGCGAATATTCGTTCTCACCTATGTCAAGATAATTGAGCGTTTCGTCGCACTATGCAGCGACATATAAAGTAGGAAGGGTATTGTATTGCAACAGCATTTTGATATATATTTTTTTATGGATTTTAAACTATTTTCATTGGTATAGTTTTATTAAAATTAATTAAATCAGTACCGCTAAAACCCATGAAGGGTCAGAGGTTCAGTACCTTGTAAGGGAGTACTGTTACTGGACCAACGGTTGTGCAAGGAGGTGATTTGGCCAGAATCACGCTCCACCGCCAGATTGTTACCCAATTAAGGGTACCAAATTTAGGAGGCAGGGTGGACCCCAGGCGGGCTCCAGAACCCAAATGAGTTAACTCACGGCTATAGTGTAACAGATAACAATTTTCTGCCCAGCTGGATTCGAACTCGTGTCCTTGGAGTTAGTACCCCCGGGACATACACGTAAAAGATTTGGTAAACTTTAATATTTATATGTGAATTAATTTGATATCTAGCATTCAAAGTCACAGGTACAACTGTGAAAAATAGATTTAAAATTAATTACTATACGCTGATGACACATGTATACTTTCTGTAAACGACGACCCAACTAACGCATCACAAACACTACAGGCACACATAACATCTATTGAAGAATGGTATCAAAACTGGAGAATCAAAATAAATCCTGACAAATCCCTCCAGATCACCTTTACTCTCCGTCGTAAACCTCTGCCCTCCTGTCCTACAGTATCATTTCTAAATACACCACTAATGCTTGTTGAACAGATTCGATACTTAGGATTCCATCTTGACAAGAGACTTACTTGGAATCCATACACAAGACTGAAACGACAAGAAACTGCTCTTAGATTCCGATTGCTACAGCACTTACTTGACAAACGCTCTAAACTTCCCATTCACTACAAAAAATTCGTATACACTACAATAATCAGACCAATTTGGACATATGGAATTGAACTCTGGGGCTCCACCAAACCATCAAATTCTTCCCGCATCCAATCGTTACAATCCAAAATCCTACGTAAAATCCTTGATGCTCCTTATTACGTCACAATAAACTCATTCACAAAGACCTTAACATCCCATTCGTTGCAGATTTGACCCACAACAGATATGCGTCTTTTCATTCCAAACTCCTTAACCATCCTAACCCATTAATTCTTAATCTTTCATCCTTAACAATCCCTGATAATCCTCCGAGGCGTCTGAAAAGAAGATGGCCACGGGACCTTCTAATTTAAATTAATGTTTGAAGTACCACTAATGGGTGGTTCCTTCCCAAGATTTTCAAGTGTATATGAAACATACTACATATTTACCTATTGTATTATTTTGTACAGTTGTAAATTACATTAAATAAATAATTAAAAAAATTAATTACTACTTCATTTAAAGTATAATAAAGTAATTATCAAATAAAATTATATATCTAATGATAATTTCAATGCAAGTATTATTCCTAAAACATTTTCTTCATCCTGACATTACACAATTATAGGATTCCGTATTTTCATAGCCGGAATACGAATGTGGATGTAGGGTTCGGTCATACACGACATAAAGAACAATTGTTTTTTATGGAGTTCTACAACCCAAGCAGGGTCAGGAAGTGCTGTTTTTGAACAATGGTTGTACAAGGAGATAATCTGCTCAAGATCACGCTCAATCACCAATTATCCCCCAAATCCAGGTGCTTGATCCATTATAGATGTTGGGTGTAGCCCAGAAAAGGTACCGAACAGGGTTAAATCAAGGATTATTTAACAGAATAATTACCCGAGACCGGAAGATAGTATTAAAGCTCCTTACGCACTGCACAATCCCTCTCCTATGGAATGATCTTAAGGGACTATAATGTAACATTAGCTCATACATCGCAAATTTGATAGTTGGTCCCTTTTAACTGAATTTAGTTTAAATTTCTAAAAACAAAATAAAATTGATTGTATAACACACTTGCTCGTATGCTTGAATCTTTTCACTCTTATATGTGTTGACCTCTCTATTTTTGTGTTTTAACGTATTTATTCATTAAATTATTATATTTTATTAGTACTATTGTTTTTTTTTAAACTTATTTATCCATTCAAGTGTTTCCTGTAACCGGTTTTTTACTATATTTTCCTTTTAATCTATGTGTTAGTTTTATTCTTGTAAAATGTATCTATTTGTTTGTTTTTGGTAAACTGATCTACTGCTGTGACTATGTATGATAAACTGATCTCACATTACCCTCTAATATTGAATTTGTTTAGCGGGTCACTGAAGAGGATCTAGGAGGGTGAATTCCGGAGAGCGAATTTGTTGATCGGGTGAATTAAAAATTTGCGAAAGGGTGAAATTGGAGGAGCAGAAATGAGAAGGAAAAATAGGAATGAATTGAAACATTTGTATTTGTTGTACAGACCGAAATTGAATGTAAAATGAAACTGTAGGGGAAAAAAAATGTTTGTTATATCTTATTATTGTATCTCTTTTTTTTTTATTATACCATGTATGTGTAATTTATATATATCCGGTTACGGATTGATAAGTATGCTGTGTGAGATAGCAACCTGATGTATTTAGACAGTATAGATAAATAAAGTATTTCTCTCTCTCTTTTGAATAACACTGAATAGTAGATACTTCTTATTAGAAAACCAATGATTATGGAAGTCTAAAATGAAATATGTCATAACTACAATTTGCGTCTGGTGTATCTCACAGTTCGATTGAATATTTTGAATTATCCGCAGCTTATCAGTGTTTAAACAATATTCCTAAAGGATACAGTAGAGGACAAAACACGTTAGTAAACAAGTTCATCTACTCAACGTCGACGAGAGGAGGACTGACCCCTCCAGATAATGGCGATGACATAACTCCTTGCGAAGAGTTGCGGCCTTGATCCATTACACGTGTTCCTCCAACAATGGCCCAATCGCTTTTGATGGAACAAAGTAGAACAAGTACTTAAATTAGATAATCCAAGAAGAGTAAATGTCGAGCGTGTTCAATCAGTTTTTCACGCTTTAATACAATTATATCAATTAGGGGCCCGCATTGTGATTGATGGAGTGTTTACCAACTTTTCATCAACAGAAGCTAACCTAATAGCATTTTATTTCAATTATGATTTTAATTATTTATGACCCAAAAGAAAATTGTATTAAAACACACAATTGATTTTTAAATTATCCTACAATAGTAATAATTTTGTTTAACTTCCCAGGGACAATAGTCGTACTGGGTAAAAGTAGCCACGATTTGAATTCGTGATCTCTAGGACTCTAACCACTTGTGAGTAACATATACCACTATACTATATGATGTATTATATATTATAAATTATAATAAAAACATCGCATTATAACTTTCACCACCTTACACTGAGTGGAAATTATTAATTTCCTAATCAGGCAAGTTCAAGTAAAACACAGAATATTGTCATAACAACCATGGAAACACGAAAACTTTTATTTATAAAATTAATATATTTATAATTTTTTTGTCATTCTTAATAACCTTACACTACTTTACATGTTAGATAATACTTTTCTCAAAAATCATTAGTTTTCCAACGGAATATTGTATATCTAAATTGCCACTGTTATTTCCATGAATTCGTTTTTAACCTGGGAAAATATTTCTCCTTTAATTATCAAATTGTTTCATATTTAATAAATAATTTTAGCATTAAAGATTAATACTCATATAGTAAAAAATAAAATAAAGTTTCAAAATTAATTGGCATCCACATTACAACCAAGTCATTTCAGGAACTTATATATAATAATTAATGAATGGAAACATATATTTATAATTAAGTTTATTTATTTATTCCTTTTTCGTTTTTCTCCATTAATTATTTATCGAATTCTTTTGTGCATAGAATTAATCTTTTTTTTTTAATACTTACTAGGTGACTAATTAATTAAAATGAACAAAATTAAAGGTACATTAGTGCAAGTTATTTTGAAAATTCGACATATATCCCGGTCAAACTATTTCAATGAGAATAAGACTTAATTGACACTAAAAAGTCCAAAGTCCAAGTAAAATTGTTGATATAAAATGGCACTTCGGGTTATTCGTTTTTTTTTTTGTTTTGTTTTTTTCGACTTTTCGTTTTCGAACTAAATATGAACACATATACACAGACAATTTTGTGAGACTGCATAAGTTCAGTCTGATTGACGACTGAACTGATGTGTTGCTCTCACTGAGGTCGAACGACGAGCGATAATGTCGAAATTGGCACCTGCAGAAAACTCATAAATTAAATAAAATACAAAGTGACATTAACCGAATTCTAATGAGTGTCATATTACTCATTTTTTCTTCAATAGATGTATCTAATATTCTAAAATCCTTTCTCATAGAAATACCCATATACTTAAAACTTCCTAAATACTAAATAAGAACATAAAAAAGTAAATAAAAAGTTTGAGAGGACCCAAAGGAGCTTTATTAGCTTTATAGTAGTTTAGCTGTGGGTAAAAAATGTTGTTATCGATAAAGAGTTTGGGTAAGTACAATAAAAACAATATGACAGTGCTTGTTTCCACGCCGACAGAAAACTAATCTCGCAGATAGTCCAATTCCATGAATGCATAATAAATACTAATGATTAAATACAAAATAAATATAGTAACCGAAGACTCAGAAAACAAGAAAAATATAGGTCGTAGCATTAAGGATAAATGGCTGTTATGAAGCTATAATGAGCGGCAGTTCATAACCAAGACATACCCAAGTGGCATATAGTTGTCACCGTTACGAAAGGTGCTCTAAATCATCACGCAAAATCTGATAGCACGACAGTAAAACAACAATATCAAATGTCTACACGATCGTAGTAGCTGCCATGCCTATAACTGTAACCGTAGGCCTTCACAGGCAGTTGCAGTCAGTTTGTTTTGGTTGTAATTACGATTTTTTTTGCAAAACAAGTTCAACTTATAAAAAGCTTGTATAAAACCTTGATGGATAAAATTTCTCGAAGAGGCTTGTGTGAAGAAACCGTAAAATCCTCGAAATCAGCTCAGACTACCGTGCAAACTTAGGATCCGTATTACAATAGATGGAAGAATGAAGACGTAACGGAAGAGCATCCATTGGGTTAAGCATAAGAAGTTCAATGAGGTGCACTCAAAAGCAGGGGTACAAAAGGTGAAGCTGATACGTGGCGAGTTGCTTCCTTCTCCTCAGGAATGCAGCTTTCATACGCAGCTCTCACTTGCCCCTTTCCGATTCAAAACACTTTTACCATCGGCCGTGTTATATCAGTCGCTTTAGTTGGATTTCGTCCACTTTTATCGGACTATTATGACACTAGCTCTCCATTCCAAATTATTATAAACTCGTCAGCACACAGGAAGTACTTCACTAGAGTACTTGGATTCGTATCGTGTAGTTCCTTATACATATTTTTTTTAAACAAAATAAATATTAATGAAAGTGTAAAATCTGCTTAGCAAAAACTTTTGTTGATATATATGTTAAACATGATATTATTACGCTGATATAGTAGTGAAGGAATAGATAATTGATTTTTAAATTATCCGTTTAACCAACTATTGTATTATTAGTAAATTCATACCGGGCGCTTCTCATCAGACAACAGATTAAATTGCAGTAAGAACCTGCAGTATAAGCCATATAATATTTGATAAAAAATATGAATTATGCAGAAATCTCCAAATATGCACTTGTCTAAGTATTCTTGTGATAAATACAATGCTAGATTTTATTTATTTTTATTACTTCTACATTTAGCATAAAATATTATATGTTTATAAAATACATTTAGATTTTATAAATGAATGAAAAAATAATTTTATTCTGGGACATCTGTCCCCTAAGAATAAATAAATGGTTCATACATTAAGATTTATATCTGGCAAGCATTTACGAGTTTCCAGTAAGTAAAATGAAATTACATAGGGAAAATGGTTTAACTACTGTTTATAATGTTATTCAATATATTTCTATTTATTTGGTTACAGTTATGCGGAGGTTTGGTTATACAATAAGTGAAGGAATAGGTGTTGTTTAAAAAAAAGAATGGATGAGGACTGACGAATAGAGAATGGAAGAGAATTCCAGAAGGAAGTTGCACGAAGGATATGCTAAAGAAGGCGGTTCTATAGGAGGCCATATATAAATCATATGCATACATAAATCACATAAATATGTATATAAAACATTGTTTGATTCTTCTGCTTAATATATATTATTCCATTGTTTTCTTTATATTTTATTATTATCATTAGAAGATGATTTGTGATTTGTTAGTGGATTTATTATTATTTTTTTATGTTTCTAATTATTATTTAAAACTTGTCAATTTATATATAAATATTTTATTATCTTCAATTCATTATTTTCTGTCTTTTTCAGTTTATTTTCTTAAAAGTTAGTTACCTAATAATTTATATGATAAATGTTGTATTTTAAATTAGCGCAAAACATTATTAAATCTTTTAAATATGCATTTAAACGTAGTACTTATATGAACATTCGTCTTTTTCTTTTTGTCAATTATAATTGTCTCATATTTTTTCCAATTAATTATTATTAGAGATATTTGATGATGTTTTATTATTTTTTTATTTCTGTATTTCAGTTTGAGATTCTCAAAAATGGTAAATTTTAGGAATTTAGATTCAGACTCATAAATTTAAATGTACTTTACCGCAATGATTTAAGCAAAAAATACAAAAAGAAAGTACAATGAAGAAGTGTTGATGTGTGTTAACAGGCGGTCTTCAGAACAACCCTCTTCCGTATTGTTCATCTGAGGCCCTTCAACCAGGGGTACAGGTATTATTGTTGAGATCATTTAAAAAAAATAATAACAATATTAAAATAAAACAAACTTTCCTTACCTTCTACACTGTTGGCTTGGCCCCACAACTAGAATATTATATTTAAATGTTTAATTCAACTTTATTTATGTTTAATTAACGAAAACAAAAACTAAGTAAGACATTTTCAAGTGCTCTGTGAAATTCTGAATCTAACTGTACCTTATTTGTGGTGTTTGAGTTTGGCTAGCACGTGGAGGGGCCCATTTGCAATTGCTTGTCTATAGGATAAAGAACCAAGAATGAAGGTACGTTCAAACGGCCATGAAATGAATTTTTATTTTGGCAACTAAAATATTCGAGATGCTACAAACGAACGGGAAAAATCACCGTAATAAGTTCTTGGTGTCCAGCAAGAATTCATTCATGGTGTGAGAAATGAACAAGTATAAAATATGGTTAAAATGTGTAGAAATGTCTCAACCCACAACGGTTGATTGAAATAATTACCTTCGTAAAGTGGGTATATGGACATTTAAAAAAAAATCAAACTTATATTGGAGGAGACGGTCAATTTGTGGAAATAGACGAAAGTTTATTTACAAAAAGTAAGTATAACGTAGGATGCGTCCTTCATCAACAATGTGTTTCGGCAGGATTTTCCAAGAAACCAATGAATGTTTTTTTTTTTTAATTTGATAAGGACAGACCAGAATCCACACTGTCAGAAGTATTCGAAAGAAGAATACATCCGAGTAGTGTAGTTGTATCAGATTCATGGAAAGGTTACATGTATTTATACAGGATAGATTACAAACATCAAACTGTAAAACATGAATATCACTTTGTTGATCCAAAGACATTAGTGAATACGCAAAAAAATCAAAAGGTTATGGTGATCAGATTGATCTGAAAAGAGGAACAAATCGGAATTTCCTAGCATCTTATTTAGCAGAATTCATGTGGTGCACACAACTTTTTTTTCTTTTTTTTTTTAATAATTTATTTATTGTTATTTACAACTGTATACATATACACACATCAAGTAAATTTGCTGTAAGTCTGTAGTAAGTAAGTAATCTACCCATTGATAGAACTCCAAAAACATTTCTAAAGGAGAAGATCTCGAGGCCATCTTCTTTTCAGACGCCTAGGAGGATTATTAGGTAGTG
>NW_027106189.1:443521-456421 GCF_000696795.3 Halyomorpha halys | reverse complement strand
TTTTATCATGTTACTATGTCACCTACAGCAAATTTACTTGTTGTATATATGTGTATACAGTTGTAAATATCAATAAATAAATTATTAAAAAAAAAAAAAAAATTTTCTTAAGCTCTATGATCCAGCAAGGATCGTCTCCTAGCTCAAAATATTGATTATAAAACATCAATCAGTAAAATTCGAATTTTAAAGTGAAGAAAAAAGTTATAAATATGTTTAAGACCTTAATAATATTAAGAAAAATTATAAACAAATTAAGTATATCAACACAAGAAACCCTGGATGTGTGCCACGGGGAAACCTCGATCGAATTCATCAGTCGTTCAAATCAGGCCGAAGAACAGGCCAATGGGTTACCGCTGTCTGGATAATGTTACGTCAGATTTAATCACTTGAAACCACGTAACACGGGCGGAACCACAGATAGGCCAGGTAGGTTGCATATCCTTAACAATCATGTGGTAAAGAATCTGGCTCAGGTTAGATAACATTTCGGCAAAGATATATCACGTAGTCGTCGAATTAGTATGTTTTAAAAAAAATCGATTTAATAAATTCCTTTAAGTCTAAAGTGTTTCGAACAAAAGCCAATGGTACAAACTATGTAACCTATAATGCCATGATATTGTGACCTTACTATCCCAATTGTTTTAGACGTCACATACTAATTTTTCAGATTTCATCAACTTATAATTTAAAATATCTGGCGTAATTCTCATCTATTTTCACCCGACACTCGAAGGTTAAAACGACATTAATCTATAGACCTTTCAAATTGATACAGGAATCCTGGATACAGAGATATCACTCAAACCCAGAATGTCTGTAGTTACTGCCCCTTCACAAAGATTCATTTATTTAAACAATCATTCTCTTGAAGAAGAGATAAGAACTAAAAAAAAAAAAAAGCAGAGTAAATTAAAGAAAGTAGAAATAAATATAAATTTTCTCTCGACCTTTACTTTATTCCGTGATATATTTATTTTTACCTTATTTTGTCCCGTGATATATTTATTTTTACCTTATTTTGTTCCGTGATATATTTATTTTTACCTTATTTTGTCTGTCTATTAGTTTTTACAATATTTGTTTTTATTTTATTCTTTATCTATTATTCTATTCAATATAACTCCATCTGTTTACTTCATGCCTAATATTTGTTTCTTTTTTATATATACTTATCTCAGCACATTATAGTTAACTATAGTAGAACTATAAATTAAAAAAAAATTGTGAAATATTATAAATTTTTAGTATTTGTTTATTGTTTTTAGCCCTGATAAAGTCCTGCAAAGTGGGGCGAAAAGTAGGTGCTTAATAATTGATTGGAGAAGATAGTCGGGGGGTGCGGTCAGCAAAGAAACAACATAAATAAACAAAAAAATATTTATTTATGCCGACGTTTCGACCTGAGTTTCAGGTCTCCATCAGGGTGTCCAGCGGTGAGG
The DNA here is from genome assembly GCF_000696795.3 of Halyomorpha halys. Taxonomy (NCBI): domain Eukaryota; kingdom Metazoa; phylum Arthropoda; class Insecta; order Hemiptera; family Pentatomidae; genus Halyomorpha; species Halyomorpha halys. The sequence goes on along the minus strand of NW_027106189.1, from coordinate 454,973 downwards.
ACCTGAAACTCAGGTCGAAACGTCGGCATAAATAAATATTTTTTTTATTTATTTATGTTGTTTCTTTGCTGACCGCACCCCCCGACCATCTTCTCCAATCAGTAATCTACGGTCAACTATCTACACCTCATTAGGTGCTTAATAGTTTTGCACTGATTATACACGGTCATTCAACGACCTATTAATACTTTTTAAAAACTTCTGAACATTTATGATGCAGTGTCAATAAAATATTTAATTATGACACGTTTTAATGTTCAAATTTGAGCCCTAATATCTTAACCCTTATCGGTCGTAAGTTACCTCTCACGTGACAACAGTACAATGTGCGATCGTAGGTCACGTGGGAGGTGACAAGGCAAAAATTTCGAAACAACAATTTTAAGTCCTTGGGAAAATTTGTTTTCGTAGCCGAGGGTAGATTCGGTTCTAAGGTCCGAGAGGTAGTTTCATTTTGGTAGCCCGGAAAACACTATTTTTTGGAGAGTATTTGATACAAATATAGGATACAATTTTAAGTTTTTGGGGCAAATTTATGAGAACAATGTTTTCCCACCTACTACATTTGGTAAGGTTGAAATGTTGCGACAGTTTATTGTCAAGTATACGTGACATACGTATATATGACAGTTAAACGTAGCAGTTAGTGCAACAGTAATTTCACTGACATTAATTGTAGCGTTAACGATCACGCAAAATCCGGTGCGATATTACATTAGTAAAACTGTCGTAACAGTGAATGCTGTCATGGCTGCAACTATCAAATAGTTACACCATGGTAGTGCCTAACCCACTATCAAGGTGTATAAATTTGATACTTACGTGACAGTTGCTTCACTAACATTACTTGTACTATCAACTATCACGCCAGAGATAGTGCGACAGTCCAATCATGACGTTACAGTTGTAACAATTCTCCAAGAGCGGATAAGGTGGTGAGCATTTCTCGTGTGAACGGGTATTTTCAAGGAGCTAAGCGTGTATGTGGGGAATCGACCAAACTGCTTTTTAGTTAGATATGCGTAATAGAGCAATCGGCATCTTGAGTTGAATATAACTGCCTTTCCTAAATAAATAATTATTTGAATCTCATAAATGAGTAAAATAAATAATTTCTATAAAAATGTTATTCTTACAATACTGATTTTTCTGTTCAGATTTACCGGAGCTACAACCTAGTGAGAATCACGTATTAAAAGTTAACGACTGATAAGGGTTAATGATATAAAAATTAAGTGTAATAAAAAAATGAATTCGACACCAAATAGCAATGAACTCGTTCTAAAGATAAATCAAAACGACTTTATCAAGCTACCTGTCAATCTAATCCACCGACACTTATATTGTAAGGTACGGAAGTTGGTGTTTAAAAAGAAAGAGAAACCCGGTGGGGCCTGGTATAGCTAGCTGTCAACGCGAGGGGCGGCCCCCGAATTAAGCAGTAGAAGAGACACAATGAGAAGAGCGTGAAGGACCCCAAAGGTTCCCAGAGCAATTGGCATTGTGTCCATCACTTTCACAAGATACGCTGGCAGCTATACGTAACAGCCAATTGTTGATACACAAGCTTAAGGCATATCACATACGGAGGGAATCAATTACCAAAATATTTACAACTAGGTAGCAAAAGCTTTTTGGAAGCTTCTTAAACATTTGAGACCGGTAGTCCTGTGATAAATAAACAATATTTTTTTCTAAGTAATTAATAAATATGTTACTAATACTTATTGAAAAATAAATACTTATATATGTGTACAAGTATTTTCATCTCAACACAAGAATACATTGAACAAACAATGGATTCAATATTTTTATCAAATAATGTGTTTTATATAAGATAAAAAAATTCACAGATTTTTCTTCGGACAACGAACTTTTTTTATTAAGTGCAGGGAACACAAGGTTTTTGATATAGAGAGAAAGGTTTTTGATGTTATTAGGTCTATTATACGAAACTCTTTTGAAAACTACTCAGACTAATTAATCAGGCAATTATCTTTATTTATTTATTGGTCAAGGTCGATGAGAATGAATTAAAATACTCCATAATCAATAATATGTGCATATCCTCTAAAGCAAATAGAGGAACCTGCAAGAACCAACAAGAAATATCTCCAGACAGTCATGTTCTGTAAGAGTTGTCAGGAAATTTGACTGCGATTGAATACCTTCAGGTAACAATAGACACTGAAATACAAAATTTAAATCCGGATCATGGCTATAATTTACAATATTTTTTTATAAAAAGACATGTATTCAGAAACAATGCATATTCAATTGAAATAAAACATGAATTTTGTATTTTTAATTAACTATTTTAAGTAAAAACAACCCCCGGGGAGCTCCCGAGCCCACAGGACTGACTCAACGGCTGCAAGTAACAGATAATCATTATCTGCCATAGCCGGATTCGAACCCAGGTCATTAGAGTTAGTAGTCCACTGCCTAACCAATGGTTACCCATTCCCTATAATTATCATTTAGTTTATGATTATTTATAATTATTCTTAGTTTATCATAATTCATTTGCTACATTTATAATTTTTGGAAGATTATTGATGATTGACCGTGTGTATAGATGAATGGAATATGGTCCGGGTGCGGTCAAAAAAACTCAAATAGTAAATCATCATACTACTTTTATTGAGCCAACGTTTCGCCCCACGTTGCAGGGCTTCGTCAGGGCTAAAAAAGATACAAACACTTAACATAGTTACAAAAAAAGAAAAAAAACATAAGTGGAACATAACAGGGGTATACAATGAAAAGTAAAATATAATAAGAAAAATTAAAGGTTGTAAACAGTAAATGAAAAGGGTAATAGTAACAGATGGATAAGAGATAAAATAAGAGAATAAATATTAAAGAAAGTACAAATTAACAGATGAAAAAAGAAAAGAATAATATCAAATGATGAGACAGAATTCATACATGTTTGACGTCAAAACAGTGTTTGTATCTTTTTTAGCCCTGACGAAGCCCTGCAAGGTGGGGCGAAACGTTGGCTCAGTAAAAATAGTATAATTATTTACTATTTGAGTTTTTTGACCGCACCCGGACCATATTCCATTCATTTATAATTTTTCTTAGTTTATAATAATTATCTGCCACAGCCGGATTCTAACTCAGGAGTTAGTAGTTCATTGCCTTAGCAATGGTTACCCATTCCTTATAATTATTCTATAGTTTATGATTATTTATAATTATTCTTAGTTTATAATAATTCATAATTTTTATCCTGTATAAAAAATTTAAAACGATGCGTCATTTATACGCCACACCCAAAGTAATACAGATTCAACAGGTCGCTTAACATTTTTTTTCCGAATTAGGGAATGGCAAGTTTTGCGCAGACACAGTTCTAAGACGACGAGAGGGCAGCAGTCCATGATCTCGATTGGGAGACCAGAATGTAGGCTTTCACGCAACTTTCAAAAGGCGTGGGATATACCGGAACGGAAGCTTCGGAGGAGACAGGAAGTAAATGGCCACTTTTCGTCAACCCAACCGAGTGAGAGTCGAGGGCGGAAAAGCTCAAATGATTGAATCATCACTGGTCCCGACACGTTTCAGATTGTCGTTAAGATGCAAAATCTTCAAGAATTTTAATAAAGTAATCTACAAAATCAATACCGCTTTTGTGAATATGACAAGTAATAAACCTATGGAATACGAAGGTTATTTTTATATAGGTAATCATCTTTTTCTAACATTGAAAGGGAAATTAATAAAAAATAATTAGGTTATTTAATATTCAATATTTTTCATAATTTATTTAAGTAATAATATAAATTTCTTACAAAACAAGGATGATCTTTGTGCCTCAACAATGTTTACTTTTTGCACCAACCAAAGATAATACCCCCTTTTTTAAGCCAACAAAATTTCGTAACACCCTTGTCGGGCTAAAAAAAAAAAGAATCGGCACAATTATTCTTTAAGCTATTGAATATGAAGTAAGAAGAAAGGAAACAGAAAAAAAATGTGCAAATTAAATGTACCAGCTTCTATTAAAATACAAAATATCAAAGGCAAATATGTATAATATAATATTTTGAATAGGTAATAATTAATAATAGATATTTATCTAAAAATAAAAGTAATTAAATAGTACCATTACAACCCATGAAGGGTATTCAGTACTAATATCGCATCGAAATTATATATTTATTACTAAGACCAAATGGCCTACGAGAGGTAAACGTGATATAGGATTATAATTCTTAATTGCAAAATCATTGTATAAATTAAATATTATTGCTAAGGCGAAATTAACATTCGCCTGCGGCATCCAGTTTGGAAATGCACTGTTATAGGCATTTATCAACAATAACCTATTAAATAATACAACCTTATTTAATTATCACATGTCACATTTAACAAAAATATACCAATATAACAAAAAGTTACTTTTTACGACTGAAACAACTGATTTCAATTTAGTGACTGTTTTTATTCCGCGTTGAATATCTAATTTAACCGGTAGCCAATTTTATTTATACTTTTTTCTTATAGCCAGTTAAAGTAAAGAATAATTGGCACTCTAAAACATAAAAGATCCAGTTTGAAAACATACATAAATTGATACATAGATCGCTATCAATATGAAATAAAACACAATAAAAAAAAATTGAAATAATTTTTGCAAGTTTTCGATTATGACCTGAAACAATTTTTACCTAAAGATGTATGAAAATAAAGTTAGGACAAGTTTACACCTGCCAGAAATGTTTCCTTCCAATCTTTAATTTATTCGAAACATAAGCGATATCCCCCTCATTCGCTTAAATAATATCATACAATCAACAGTATTTTTTATTTATTATTTTTTTACGACTTCTTGGTCATTGCTGACAAATTGGGGAGGGGCGGGGGAGGTTTATCTACAGGTTACCACCTTATTCTAACCATGTTGAGGGGCCAAGTTTTCATTTCGTGGGACCGCAAAAGTAGGAATAATTTGTTTATATATTTGTATTTGTTGTCAGAATAATTTGAAATTGGAAATCAACTGAGCCGTTCGCTGAAAAAAAAGTTACTTATTCGGACAGACAATTTATTTTAATACAAAAAATATTCTTGGAATACCACTATGTAATTTGAGTATTAAAACCAATGAATCGGTTAATTCATTAATTAATCAATCAAAATTTTTTTTTATCGGTCTCTGCTTCAATAATATTTTGAACTTAAATATTATAGTTGAAGCAGAGACGGATAATTAAAAAATTATTCCATACAATTATTTTCAGAATCTTAAGCTTTCAAACTTAAGTTTCAAAACATTCACGGTAGCTAATTGAATAAATTTTAGCTATAAAAAATGAAAATTCACTCAATTGTCTCATACTTAAAACATAAAAACCTAACACATTACCCTATATGTCTTGAGGTAAAAGTATCAAGAAAATCTGTAAAACCTAATTTTCAATATTTTTATAAATATATCCTATCACTATATTTAATGACTATTTTTAATAACTTGTATTAAAGTTTCAGTAAATGCTTAAGAATCAAAATAGAGATCCGTCACCTCTCCACAAAATTTCCTGTTTGTTATGTCTTAATTGTTATGTGCTAATTTACCTTATTTGTTAAAATCCATCGTTCCCGAGAGCCAAAAAAGGAATCGATACTATCGAAATACATATTTATGTACGATGACTAATAAAATATGTCAATCTCTGTTATAAATAAAAAATATATAATAACATTGGAATAATTTATTCATCTTAGTTTGATCAATTTAATTATAAATAAATAAATTATTTATAATTAATTCATTATGTTTATCAGAATGAAGTAAGGGAAAAATTTCCGAGGTATAACTAAGTTGAATGTGTAGTTTTTGAAAACCATTTTATTTATAGTGGAACTTAAATTACCCATTGTTTAAGAATCACCCATAAATATTAAAAAAAAAATTGAACATTTTTATTATTAAATTAGCTGAGTTTGTTGCTATAAAATTGCTTTGAAGCAATATTTAAAGTTGAATTAATTTAAAGATAGAAAAGTTTGAGATAGCGGTGAACTATAGTGAGTTATTGATAGGTCCTTAATGCGTCTGTCATTAGTTAATCAGGCTTTGTATTTAATCTTATCATAGATGGTGAATGTGTGTCAGTGCTGTCTTATATTCTTTGTTACGGTCGAGCTACCTCAGGAACTAATCAAATTAATAATCGACTAGCTTCAAATGTCTCTTAACAGTTGTTGTTATTAAAATATAGAAGGTATACATTTTCTGAGCCTATTTTTTCGGAAAGCCTGAGAGAACTAGGAAATTTTAAAAATTTTATTTATTTATTTTATACCAGATCGGTATAAATATTATATCGGTATAAATTTTATACCAGGCCTGGTGGGCCTTACATGGTTGATATAACCGTTAAATTATATATATATTTTTTTAACAGTTGATTATAGGGGGGGGGTATAGTCTCGTAAAAAATATACCCCTAACTATATACAATGTTATAATTAAAAGGGAAAAAAAGATAAAATAAATATATAAGAATAATGCTTCAATAATTCAATTTTAATAAAATATAAAAGTAAAATTAATAACAAAAAATAACGATATTTGTAGACTTAACGAAACAAACTATAGCCCTATAATGGTAAAAAGGAACAAGTTAATTTGAAAAAAGGATGAGAGAAGAAAAATAGTGATATAAATTTAGTTAACGTAACAATACCACTAATGGTTTTCAGGCTATTCGAGTTTAGACATTTCTCACAAAATTACATTTATTGGTTAAAATAACTCGTATTTCATTGTTTAAATGAATGTTTCTCTTTTCAATCTATTTGTTTCTCCCTTATTCTAGATTGTTGTTTGTAGATCTTGACTGAAAATAACTAGAAAACTAATTATTATGGGCTATTTATAGCAGAGGGAGTTAAGCAACTGCCTCATAACTGCAGCGTTGCAGATTCCAATCCGGCGTAGAGGGTCAACTTTTCTTTCTGTGGCGGTCCCACGAAATGAGAACTTGGCCCTGCACCATGGCTAAAATAGATTGGTTACCTCTAAATAAACTCCCCCCCCCCTGTAAGTCAAAAATGACCAGGAAGGTAGTCATAAAAACAAAACAAAACAAAAATTCTTAATTTTAATAATCATTCTTAATGAAGTTTTGAAAACTTTGATTGACAAAAAACGATTGTAATCCATGTTTTATTTATTATCAATACTTTAGGAACTGATGTTTGGCCGGTTTTAAGTAATAGAGATAAAAATAAAAGAATTATATAATATTGTAATAAAATGTCCACCATTTTTTACTAAGTTATTATGTTATGTTCACGACATCTAATTATAGTCTTATTTACTAATTACTCCTTTTTTATTTACTGGTGTTTTTCATCGGCCGCACTTCTAACCATCTTCTCTTTTCATAATATCTACGACAAATCTTATAACACCTTTAACCTCTTAACGCTATTTTGAGTCACGGTTCATAAAAAAGAATTTCTGATTCCGATCCGATTCCTGAAAAGAGCTGTTTATCACATCTATAATTGTAAACTATTTGATACTATCAAAGGGTAAATTGAGTTTTGGAGGTAGAGCTCATTTATAAACAAAACGATATGGAACAAACTAAACAATAAAGTTTTAAATTTTCAATTATATCTATGAGATACTATTTTAGATTTTTCGACAACAAAATTGAAAAACATTATGAAGAATACCTCTTAGGTACACCTGCGGTACCTTACTTTCTATTTAGTGACAAACACTTTCTAAAGGGACAACAAACTGTTAAATTTTGTAACTAGCTAAAAGAGAAAGCGATTATTTATGGATTTTGAAAATAAATTTAAATATATAAGATGTTCAAATTACATAATATTTATTTACGTTTTCTTTTCTATTCGGGTTGATTGGTTGAGTAGTGTTGCAGTTATTTATTTATTATATATTTTTATTACATAAAGTTATTTAGCGCCATAATAAGTAATTGATTCAACCATCAAAACAAGTTGTAAATAACTAAATATATTGACAATTATGAGAGATAGTTGACCGTGGAAGGCGTACTAGGAGAAGATGGTAGGGTGTGGGGTCAAAATGAAACACAAATAAACCATGACAAAATGATCATCTCTGAAAGTCTCTATATCCAATTAGAACCTTCTTCCGTCAATTTAAAAACCAACAAGCACAACGTATCATTAACTTATTTGCAAATAGTCAATTTATTAAAAAAGTAATTTTAATTTTTTTTTTTTTTTTTTTTTTTTTATCCATTTTATTTCACTTCTATTTTTTTCTTACACATTTGTCGTCCCCCTCTTATATACGTTTCCTCTTTTTAACTGTTATTAAATTATCCATGACACTTTTTCATCTTCCGGTACTTCGTCATCCTTGTATATATATATATATTTTTAACATTTTCCAAAATCCATTTGTCGTCACCCTCTTACACGCTTTCTTCATCTAAATTTTTTCTACTTTTTACTATTTATTTTTTACCCATTCATAACGTTTCCTCTTAAAAACACTGAGTCGTTCTTGTAACGTCTTTTTTAATTCGGAGTTATGCCGTTATCGGCGCAGTATACCACTTTGCGTTGGCTTTTCAAGCTAACAGGTTCGTTTTATTCTTTTTTTTTCCCCTATCTTTATTTTACCACCCCGTCTTTTCCATTTTCCTTGCCCACGTTATTAGAAAACAACAATAATAATATGTGGTATGTTAACCACATATTATTATTGTTTTCAAAATAGTTTATTTTATTTTTCTGTTCATTTCTTTTGTTAAACTTTACTTATATTTTGCCTCTTTATCAATTATTATAGTTACATATATTTTCTTTTTCTCAACTTTATTTTTCTTTCCATATTTCAATTTTTTTAAATTATTCATCACTAATATATTCATACTTCGTTGGATTATATAACTTCGTTTATATTCTATTTCCTTAATTATGTTATTTTACCTACTTTTTCAATTACCTATGTATACATTTTATTTTCCACTTTTCTCATCACTTCATTTTAATAATTCCATTCAGTAAAATTATTCACTTTATGTCATTCTGTTTGTATTTTATTTTTTATTTTCTATACTCATTGGTAGTTATCTTGTTCTGTTCTTAGGCTGATGAAGGCTAGAAACTCTAGCCGAAATGTTGGCACAATTAAATAAGTTACATTAACTTATTTGGGTTTCATTTTGACCGCACCCCCAACCATCTTCTCCTAGTAAATATATTGATTTTGAAACTAAATTTAAATACATAAGAAGTTGCGTCTTCTATTATATAATATTTATTTACGTTTTCTTTTTCATTAGATCCTATTATAAAACAGAATGCGGAAATGTCGGGAGGTTACTAAGCAGTTAGATTATGTTGTACTGTGGTTGAACGCCTAGCCACATATTGTTTTCTCAAATCCTTTAGACAAATAACTACAATGATAGCTCTAACGCCAGACTACATACTCCATAACATTACTAACGATAGTTAAGCTGAAGCGGAGGTTCTACAGTGACAGTAAGTTTGCCGTGCAAGCGCATTTAGTTAATAGTACTACCAACTTTCAAGCAAATCCTGATAGGAGTAGTGCTTTCAGTTTTACTATTACTGTCGCTATCTCCGTCATCATGATTTTTTTTTATTAATTTAATTTATTATACTCAGATTGTACTTCAAAAGACGGATTATTTTAATAGCGTCAAATGCTACTGTTGGAGTTCTGCCGTTTTCTTACAACTACTGTTAGAATTTGTACCAGATATAAAGCAGAGTCTTGTATGTACCCGACCGGGGTGAAAGTCATACGATGAGATTTGTTTTAACTCATTTTAATCCTTCAATGCATAACTAAAAAAAAAAAAATTACAAAACGAGCAAAAAATATTTCAAGTAGAAAAGGCCGTTTAATTGTCAATTTTAAAATCATGGGAAAATTACTAATCAGAAAATGCATTATATTCCTGCTTCTCAAAAAAATAGTACTTGATGCATATTAAGTTCAGTTTTTATGTAACCGATCTAGCCCGAACCCGATATTATTCCTTCCATAATAAACTCCCTAACCACCCAAACCCACTCGTTTCTAACCTTGCTTCCTCTCCCATTCCTGGCAATCCTCCAAGGCGCCTGAAAAGAAGATGGCCTCGTGACCTTATATTGTAAACTGTTTAGAGTTCTACTACTGGGTAGTTTCTCTACATCCTGTATCATATCATTATGTCATTATGATCAAATTTACTGGTTGTATTTTTTTATACAGTTGTAAATATCAACAAATAAATATATTTAAAAAAAAAGTTCAGTTTATGCCAATAGTTATAAGGGTGTTTATTTATGACCTTTATGACCTCCAATGAAACTGAACTAAATTACTATCCTAAATGATTCTAAATCAGATGGTAGTCCGAAAAAAACACACTAAAAAAAAAACAGACGAATGAAAACTCCAACAGCAATTATAGTTTCATGCTCGAAAGAGTAGGTAATGGATCCTGGACCACCACACCGACGTGTTGTCATTATAATTTTGGAAAACAGTTTTTGATGGGCAAGAAACGGAGGCATATTTACCAAATGATCAGGTGATTTCTTCACACCTCTGGTCACAAATACAGAATAGGAGAGGTTGGTAAAAGTAACGGTGTACCTCCTTAATATTCAAATAGATGCTTGCAATTATTTTTTAATCATTTAATAATACAAGTCTACAAAAAGATTTTTCAAAATTTAATTTGATAATTTTGGATGATCCTTAAGGTTTTTAGTGAGCTGAAACCGATAAAAAAAAACAGTTTTGTAGAACAAAATTAATTTAAATCTTTAATAGCTCCCAGGGTTTTATACTAACCAACTTCAAAATTTGATAGTTTCAAAAAGATGCTAAAATATACCAGATGGAACAAATTGGACTCTACAATATATTTACGATTATTCAAGCATATGATTATTGCTTTATAATGATAATTTCTTTAATTTTTTTAATGAGTCAACGTTGTGGATAACAAAAGAGTGGAAGTATGAGAGAGAATAAAATTGCCAAACAAATAGAATAAGATTGTCCAATGGAAAAAAATTGTTAAACAGGGAAAAATAGTTGTAATATATTGTATCTAGTGCATAAAAGATTATTGATTGTAAAAAGGGTAAAAATCTCTCTCTCTCAATCTCTCTCTCAGATCTCAAAGTTGTTTTTTGGTGATTATTTTGCATATAAAAATATATGTGTGGATGTAAAAGAAAAATATATATATATTTTTTTATTTATTTTCGTTTATTCAATAGTTTCATATGGATTTTAAATTATGCAATTTTGTTTTGTCACTTTTAGAAAATATTATGTTTAATAACCTCGAATGTACAAGAAGATTATTTCGTTTATTCAACAGTCCCATTGGGTAGTATATTTTAAATCTTATTTTGGTCATAACAAGAAGAATGTTATTTGTTTTATTTTTTA
>NW_027106189.1:441771-442957 GCF_000696795.3 Halyomorpha halys | reverse complement strand
TTATATTAATATTATTATTATATTGTTTCAATATATCACTTTCATTCCAATTCTATCGTTCTTTCAATGATGAATTCCATTGACTTCAGGTTGGATTCCCCCATATATAAGATCACGAAAGGCCTGGTGAAAACACAATAAGAAGACGTTTTGGGTACCTACATAATTATATCATAATATTAGAGACAGACATTTTAATTATATCTGAACTGCTTTTATCGTTTTTATTCTGTGTCTCCTTAATAGAAATCTTCAGCGAAAATAAAAAGTTTAAATTTCCCTACCAACCGAGAGAGTTTGATAACAAATTGTTCTAAATCCTTTATAACTCATACATAACATGATTAAATTGAAATGTCTTGGTACCGTTGGAAACCGAGTTTAACCCTTTCTGATGACGATAATTAAGTATAAAATTGACAGATCTGAAAGCAATAAAAATATACAGAATGCCTTATATGTCAAATTCAAATTAACCCGACAGAGACCAATTAGTGCTTTCTGGTAAATTTTAACATCCTTTTGATACCATACGAAATTGAAGTTCATAAGTTGAGTACCCTCGAAACTATGAAGTATTTTGTTTACGAATTTTATGCAACAATACTAATATTACAAACTATCAATTTCGAACAAATTGTACTTGAATGAAGAATATGGATTTAATACTTGATTTCAACGCACCAAAAACCATCTACGTCAACAAGAATCATGAAACCAAATTTTTGGTAGTAGACCAGTGCAACTAGAAAATATTTCTAATTAAAAAAGAATTTGTTGCTTTCTTTCCAAGACACTGCTATAAAAATTAATTGCTTAAGTCGTATAAGTGACATTATTGCTTTTAATTTGAACGTGGTTATCAGTGACTGCAAAACTATTATATAATGTTATAGACACTAGAAAATAAAATTACACAATAGCCTTCTATTTCCTATAAGAAAAACTTCTGATTCTTTTGACTAATGATCGATACATCACGTAGGTAACATAGGCCACGACTTTAGTCATGACTAAGGATAGGATTTTTATGTGCTAAAAAATCCAAAATATGTACATAAATATGTGCTAATAAATAGTAAAATATTAAAAAAAAATATATAAATAATATGTATTTATAAATTTTGTATCATTCAACAATATAAATTACTAATTGATTAGTAATTTTATAACTTTAAAAAAGTTA
>NW_027106189.1:439674-440038 GCF_000696795.3 Halyomorpha halys | reverse complement strand
AATGAATTATGAACAAATTATAAATGGAAATAAAGAATAATCTTTATTAAAAAGAAAAAAAAATTTAGAAAAATATTTAAAACTTTGAAAGAAATCAATTATTCAGTCAGGTTAGTTACAAAATTATAGCAGATTAAATACATTTTTAAATTTTCAAATGAAACGACAAGAAACTGCTCGTAGATTCAGATTGCTACAACACTTACTTGACAAACGCTCTAAAGTTCCCATTCACTACAAAAAAATTAGTATACACTACAATAATCAGACCAATTTGGACATATGGAATTGAGCTCTGGGGCTCCACCAATCCATCAAATTATTCCCACATCCAATCGTTACAATCCAAAATCCTACGTAAAAT
>NW_027106189.1:431171-438961 GCF_000696795.3 Halyomorpha halys | reverse complement strand
TGTTGCAGCGAAAAATGTATTTACAATTGAACAAATAATTTAAGGAAATATGTGATTCAGGACAAAATACCTAAAAATATGTTAAAAATAACAAATATTTCAGAAAATATGTGATTTATAACAAAATATGTAAAAAAGGCCAAATATTAAAAAATATGTGAAATAAAAATGGCTTCTTTTGGCCAGAAATGTCTTGAAACATCTATAGTTAGTAAGGAATCGCAGATATTATGTTCAGGTAAAAATATGTGAAAACATAAAAATCCTATCCCAAGTCATGACTGACAATTTGTTGGAATAGATTGACATTAATTCTCGATCCGTGGGAGGAGCTAGGAGCTCAGCGAGTAGGGCTGTGTGAATCTAACTCTAAGGATCCAGGTTCGAACCCCGTAGTAGCAGATAATTATTTATTCTATCACTATAACCGTGATTCAACTTAGTGGGTTCGGGAGACCTCCTGGGGTCCACCCATCCTCAATAAAGTGAGTATATCTTAATTGAGTAAAAATTTGGTGTTGAGCGTGATCATGAACAAATTACCTCCTGGTGCAACCTTTGTTCAAGAAACCGTACATCCTTACAAAGTAAAGAACCCCTGACCATTCCGCAGTTGTAGATAAATAAAATTTTTTTAAAAATTATCTTGATAGTATATACTCGTAAAACAAAGTACTTACAACTATAATTTATAAATTTATCTTCCACTTAATCTTGAACAATAATGAAATAATCATTCGATAAGTCCATACCTGAAAAAAATAAAAAAAAGATTAATTAAAAGATACCATAATCAATATTTAATAATTATTATTACATTAAAAAAATAAATACGAATATCAGATGAACAATTATTTATTATTTACTTTCTCATTCAATAAAATCACCTTTGTTTGTTCTTGTTTATATATATTTTTAATTTATGAGCGAATTTTATTTTCATAAGGGATTTTTTTTTCTCTAAACTTAAATATTTTAATTAGAACTTAATAACAGTTCTATTAATTTGGCTTTTATTAAAGAATAATGTTGGAACGAAGTTATGATAAATGACTCTTATTTGAGGGTAAAGCAATTAAATACCATTTTAAACTGGGAAAAAATTACAAAATAAACTCAAGAGTGTAACCAAACATACATAGGGGAAAAATCTAAAATACTCCAAACCAGAGAAGTGCAACATAAGAGTAAATGCAAAAATACAGAAAAACAAATGTGACTGCTCTGGCATATCATAGCATTAAAAAAACCAAACACAATTTTGATTTTTAAAATGCTAGTATTTTAGAAAAATATAAAACATGGAAAGTTAAAGAAAGCTATTTATATAACAAAATATATCAAAAATACTGTTAATTAGAAAACTGACACAAAAAATATGAACATAAATAATGCATATATAATAAATAAATTACAGTTATTATGCAGAATATTTACAATAGCTTAAAAAATATATAATAAAAATTGAGAAGGGAAAATCTATAATGAGACAATACCATGACAACAGAGGAATTAATGAAATTAAGTTCAGGACATTAGTCTAGTGTGATAGTGAAAATAGAAAAAGGTGGTGTACTACATAATTTAACTAAATTATGACGAAGTATTTTATATAGACTTTAAAACACCTTGAAAGATAATATATCTTAAAGCCACCCATATCTGTATCTTGCCACCTACAAAACATCCAAAATATATTAAACATTGACAGTGAAGTTGAATTGAACAGACTATATGTTTACATTGAGGTATGTAAATAATTTTCGGAACCAATTAATATCTGTACTTATATTACGCTTTGGTTTATTTAAAATAATTCTTATTATTTTAAGTTTAATATAATGAAGTCAAGAATATGATGTCAATAGTTTTGTATTGCCCAGTTTGTTTTAATTTTTTATTATTTTGTGATGGAGCACTTGTTCAATCTTTGTTTATTGTTTTTTAATGAGCACTAGACTCAGGTTTTGTTTTATAACTGTATCTTACGTAATGAAACTAATACAAGACTTTGAGCCTGAAACGTACATGAAAGAAAAATGTTTGTGCAGTGAGAAAATATAGGAGGAATTTCACAATAAAAAAATAAAAATATTATATAATATTTTTTCAGCTACCCTGTTTTACGAACACCTACCGACGACAGGACACATTCTCCTTGAGACATATGGTGATGACACAACCGTTTTATCCAAATATAAGTTCCCAGCTGACATCTAATATTATTTGTAAAATATTGCCATGGTTGCAAGCTGAGCGGTATGTTAAATAGAAACCTATAATTAACATCGTCAAGCCAGTGCAAATCACATTAACACACAGTCGTGCTCTACTTTGTCCTAATGTTTTCCTTGACCAGCCTAGTTTGACAAGTAGTAAAAACGAAATAGTAAAATACCAACTTATCTAGGATTAACACTGAATAAACGACTAGCCTATGCCTCAACCCCCCTCCCCCCCATCAAATTAATATTTAACATTAATTTAATATAAGACTCAAATTATCACTGCATATGTAATATATAAAAATCAAAATTTGTTTTTTCGTACTTTGTGCGCCACCATACTGTTCATCAGAATGTTTTGGGGGCTTTTTGCAAAAAGATGGCGATTTTCCCGGGAGGGTTATAGGCTATTCCATTTTTTTTTTTTAATTTATTAATAAAATTAAGCATTTTTTGGGGTGTAGCTCGGAAAGTATACATTTATTTTTTAAATAAATTAATTGGTATCCATGATAAATCTCAATACTTTTTATTATAATACTATCGACTATCACATAGTGTTAAGTTGATCTAAAATTAAAAGATTTAAAAATGGATTAAATTATGACAAAATAGGGATATTGGACTTGTAATTAATGACCTGGGCAGAATAGCCATCAAAACGTTTTCTAATAATTGTGTAGAGTGCTACCAATAGGTAGTTTCTCTACACGCCTGTAACACTCCATTTTAACTAAGTATAATATACAGTTGTAAATTTCAATAAAGTTATTTAAAAAAAAAAAACTACATCATCGACAAACGACTGACATGGAATCCTCATACGAGACTGAAAAGACAGGAAACTGCTCGTCGATTTCGACTATTACATTTACTAGACAAACGGTCTAAATTGCCAATCCATTACAAAAGACTGATCTACATGACTATTATAAGGCCTATCTGGACATACGGAGTTGAGCTTTGGGGCTCCACTAAACCATCAAATTCCTCTCGAATCCAATCCTTACAGTCCAAAATCCTTAACGCTCCTTACTTTGTCACAAATCAAGTCACCCTTCATGACCTCAACGTCCCATATGTTGCCGATTTGGCCAAAACCAGATACCATTCCTTCCATGGAAAACTTCCCAACCACCCAAATCCACTTGTTCCTAACCTGGCTCAAATAGTCTTCAAATAGTCAAAGTAAAAAAAATATTCCAATCATCATTAAAAAGTATTTAATACGCAACATATAAATTCACATCAATAAAATATTCACTAAAATCAAGATGCACAATTGAATAATTTTCTGACAAAACAGTTTTAACACCTTGACCAAGATATTATTATTAGTTTATTTTGCATTCTTGCTAAGTTTGCAATATGTCAAAATTTCATACTAGCTGCACAAAAGTTACGAGATAACTCTTAACTGGAATTGTCGGATAACGCACACTACGAGAAATCTAGTAATAGGCTCTTAAAATTTACAAAAGGTAATAAATCCTTAATGCTCCTTATTTTGTCACAAATCAAGTCATCCATCATGACTCAACGTCCCATATGTTGCCGATTTGGCCAAAACCAGATACCATTCCTTCCATGGAAAACTTCCCAACCACCCAAATCCACTTGTTTCTAGCCTGGCTTCTCCTTCATTACCTAATAATCCTCCTAACATTCTGAAAAGAAGATGGCCTCGGGATCTTCTCCTCTAGAAATGTTATTGGAGTTCTATCAATGGGTAGATTCTCCACATGTTTGTATCATGTCACTATCTAACCTACCGCAAATTTACTTGTATATATGTTATACAGTTGTAAATAAAAATAAATAAATATTTAAAAAAAAAAAATTGGACGTGAGGTGTAAATTTCAATTTAAGATTGCCTTTGAGGATGGCCGAAGTGGCCGAAACGTTGCACTGTAGATGATATAATAGAGTGTTGAGACTTAACACCATACCAATTGATTTATTTAAAAATAAATACCTTTCTCAAGAAATTAAAAAAGATAATATATAAAGTATACATTTATTTTCACGGTTATTATATTCCGATCGATTTGTCTTTTTCTATATAATAAGAAAAAAATATTAGCGGCTCTATTGAACGATATAATACTCACAAAAAATTATAAAAACATTTTTTATTTTTGTTTTTAGGAAAAAGCAAATCATACTAGTTTTTAGCGTCGTCTGAAACCTAGACCCAAAAGTAAAATTTGTACAGTATGATAGACAAATAATTTATCATAAAGGAGAAAAACGAAAATTAGACCAGTATTAGAGATAAAATGCTTTCTTTAGCCATGCTGCCCAAATACATCGGGTTGCTACAATACACAGCATACTAATCAATCCATGATCCGACATATAAAAAATACATATATTTACATCATATAACAATAATTGTTTTTCCAACCTTTTCCTTTTACAATCAATACTAGTATAAAAACTAAATACAAATATTTTAATTTTTTTTTTTTTCTGTTTAACAATTTCATTCCATTTGACAATTTTATTTCATTTCATTGACAATTTCATTCTCCCTTATTCACTCACTCAGACCGTCTCCAGTGATCCGCTATCCACGTTCGATCAGTTTAACAAATTAAACGTTAGTTATTATATTATTATTATATAATGCTATTTAGAGATGTAATAAACGATTGATTCAGTCATAAAAAAAATGTTTAAATAACTAAATATATTAATTTATATCAAACTTTCATTAGTAATTGCGACAATTTTCTCCTTCATGTCACGTCAGAGAAAATGGGAATTCGTCTTAAAATCTGATTTACTACCAGGATCAGTAAACAAAAGTATTCCAATCCACTGGAAATTACGGAGTTTAGTGTGCCAGAGAAGCAAAGTGACAATAACATAAATAGACCACATACAACAAAATTTCATAAATCGTAGACGGGCGAACATGTATATTTCAAATATCTCGAATGGTTAAAATGAGAAGTTTTACATCATATAATAAATTAATATCCATCCACAATGTACAGTTATGCTGAGGGAATGGACCAAAGAATGTTAAACCTTAGGAATAATACAATAGGCGAAAATTAACAAAAACAAAAATTACCGTCTGAAAGATGAGATGTGTTTTGTAACGCACATTTGTTCCAACCGACTGGTTGAGTTTTAAAGGATCCTTATCAGATCTTGAAACATCGAAACCGACATGAAGTAAGATAGTGAAACCTAAAAGGTACATTGAATAGATTATGAAAAGTGAAAGTACAATAAAATCGAATTATCGAAATTAAAGGTCGGCATTGAACTATCTACATCGTAACGATACTATCAAGTTAATTGATGGATGTGGTATAAAGAACAACGCAGTACTCATGACTGGTACTGAAAATACATCTCGATTAGATGGGTAATAGAATAAGAGTATAATTTTGAACACAACACTAACTCTATCGCCATGAATCGATTAGATCAAGCAACGATGGACAGCGTTTGCGTTGAGATTAGAGATGACTTGTAAGATTAAAACGGAAGGTTATCACTCCTAGAAGGAGGTAAACTTAAATACTTTCTTGAGGCTGGTTAATGTTGTTTAAATAAATGAATAAAATTTTATCCATTACAGTCTCAAAACATTTTATTTTCTTTCGACGTTTCGGCCATCCTCTGGGACAGTCTCAATACAATTTTTAAACTAAATAATTCAAAAACACAACTTCATGCAGACCATTCTGCTCTGGTCAATTCAACAATTTCTTAGTTATTCAATTTTCACATTAAAACAAAAATTAAAATTCTTTATCACAGTCACTTATTTGTCAAAATTTATTCTTGTTGTGATAAATTAAATTTAAAAAATAATCTTAAAGAATTCTTAATTCGTCTTTAAAACAATTAAACTTTTATCAATTTGGTGGATACGAATATATAAAGGATCCAAAATAATACTTATACTTAAGTAAAATAGATCCTGTCGAAATCAATATGCAAGCGAAATTTATTTACAGAAAAAATTAATAAATTGATAATGATAAGTCGATAGATAGTTGATCGTGGATTATTGAGGAGAAGTTGGTTGGGGGTACGGTTAGTGAAAAACACAAGTAAGTAAATAATATATTTTATTAGTGCCCAACGTTTCAGCCAGATTTTCAAACCTCTATCACGACTAAGAACAAAAACAACATAACAACCATACTGATTAAATGAAAGGACACAATAACTGATTGAATTGTGGAGTCAATAGAGGATTATATCATAAAACGGTTCATGAAGTTCCACTCCCAGTTGCCGACAGTTAAAGGAGCAGTGACCTACAACCTGGGAAACCCAACCTAAACCCGAAGACTGAAGCCCAGACTGCTGCAGGACATTCTTTTATAAATTTTTAATAAATATAAAATTAATTCATAGTCACACTACCTCTATTTATTAGTTTTTATTATTATTCATTTTATTTATTCATTATTATTATTTATTTATTTTTTCTCTTTTCTTCTCTCTTCCCTTTTTCAAATTAACTTGTTTCTTTTTACTATTAGAAGGCAATTGTTTGTTTTATTTAAGTGTACCAATATCATTATTTTTTGTTATTAATTTTATTTTCCTCTTTTTTTAAGACGCATTATTCTTATCTATTTATTTTATTATTATATTTTTTTCTTCTAATAAGAACATTGTATATAGTTAGGGGTGTCATTTGTATGTCTATACCATCTCATAATCAGCTGTTAAAAAATATATATAATATAAGTTATATCAACCATGTAAGGCCCACCAGGCCGATCTGGTATAAAAATAAAATAAAATAAAAACTGATTGAACAAGAACTATATTAGACTGTACTTCCATTTAATCCAGCGACCATACTCGCTATCTTGTTTTAGTTCTTAGCCCTAACGAAGGGCTGAAATCCTGGCCAAAACGTTGGCAATTATAAATAAGTTCTATGCATATTTGTGTTCTTCACTTGTTTTGCTTATCTCGTACTACATTATTATTTAATTTATAATCTTATAAATCAATACGAATACCTTCATTTTAATCCCCTTCTACTTCCTAAGAAGGTTAATCGTGGTTCTCCTAATTTTCCCGCTTCATTGGCTAGTTAGAATTAATTCCCAAAAGTCATATTTTATATTAATAAGGAATGTACTTATAAATTTGAACAAACCGTTAAACCATTATAACCTCTAAAACAAAAATAAATTAAACGCAAACATTAAAAAGCAGTTAAACCAATTGATAAATAAAATAACACTAATATATATACATTATAATAATTAAACCCTAATATATATACATTATAATAATTAAACCCTAAATACTCCAAAACCATATATTTTCTATAAAACCCAGACAAAAAGGGGAATCCACAAAGTGATAATTAGAAATACAAGAACAAGCAAAAGGTAAACAATAAATTAAAAAATTCAACAATTCCGTTATCAGAAAGACTGTCCTCGGTTATCGCTTTTTTCATAATTATAAGAATTGACAAATCCGAAAACAATCATCCACCATGGACCTTCCAACGTCCTAAAACTGTTCTAGACCTGTCCAAATACTTGAAAAATAATACGGAACCAATT